>NW_008481771.1:0-7564 GCF_000622305.1 Nannospalax galili | reverse complement strand
GAGAGAGAGAGAGAGAGAGAGAGAGAGAGAGAGAGAGAGAGAGAGCGCCACCTAAAAATCCCCTCTCCCAGCACAACCGAGCCTTCTGGAAACATGGACTTTCTGTAGGCCTGCCACCCGGGACCTCGGACAGATTAACAGAGAACAGATGGTGCGGATACTTATCTGATTAACCCATAGAGCTTGTTTTTAACATAGAAAACAAAACCACAGTCAAAACTGGGTCACAGACTTGATGGGGGTATAAAAGGGAGATTTAAAATAAAAACCAAGTCCCAGAAGTCTCTTACTGCAGAAGTGACTCTGGATTTGAAATCCAGGCCCCTCTTTGTGCTGAAGCTGTGGCCAGTGGGACAAGGAACACCTCTGAGGGAACTGGAGATAGAGGGTCACACTTTCTGGGAAACCTAGCACCCAGAAACTGAAGACGGGAAGTGTGACCCTCTGTGCCTGGCCCAATCAGTGATGCACACGGCTGGACAGTGTGAGCTTGGTCACTGTGATGTCTGGCACAAAGCCTGCAGGAAGCCCTCCCAAACCCAAAGCTGCACTGCAGAGGTCCCTCCTATGGAGGGACAGCATGGTGTCCACAAGAAGCGTCAGACCTGGGGACAAGTGAAAGCAGATGGAGGTCAGGGGGCAAAGGAAGACCAAATGGTTCAGAGGCGATGAGAGGTCCTCCTGGCCAGACAAAGCCAGTTTGACACAGTTTCTCAGTCACACGGTGTACCTGTCAGGAACCTGCCACACTTGGATGGGCTGATCAGCACAAGAGGGGCTAGACACCCAAGCAAAGCTGCAGCATTAACAGGCCTGGTTTCTTAGCACCCACAGCACTTGGGACTGTCTCATTCACCTTCGCTAACAGAGAAAGATCACCATGTACTGTCAGACCCAGGAGTATTAAAAGGCAAGTTGCTGTTTCCCAAAGGAAACCTCTAACTTTAAGAGAAATTTCAAAGTATGCACAGAGCCAAGAAGCAGTAAGGGTCTCTTGTTCTAAAACCCACTGTCCCCCTACAGCTCACCGAGGGCAGTATTGGAAGAGGAAGCTGGGTGGGGGGTGCTTTCCTGAAGGGCCAGGAGGGCTCTGTTGGGAGAAACCAGCATGAACTAATGACAGAGGGAAAGATGATCAGAGGTAGAAATGGTACCCAGCCTGCTCAGAAAGTGCAGGGAGAGAAGGTGGACGAGCTGCAGTCAGACCCACTGGCTTAAGACTGGTGGACTGTGGGTAAAGGCAGAGGGAGAAAACAGGTGAATGGTCATACATTGCAGCTCCACCTCCATCCTTTGAATCCAGATGCCCAGGGCCCTGTACACTATGGTTGCTGCACAGGGTTCAGATCTTAGACAAAAAACATGTATCACCTGAATCCCAGCTGGACTCTGTACCATACAAATGCATATACCACCTCACCAATGAAAGCTGGTGCTAATGCAGGGTCCTTTCCCATTAAGACTGCACACAGGGGCTGGGAGATGGGGAGATGGCTCAGCCAGTAAAATGCTTGCCTTGCAAGCATGCAGACCTCAGTTCAATCCCTAAAACTAAAAAAAGTGGCACGTATGTGTCATCCTAGTGTGGGAGGATGCAGACAGGTTGATCTTGGGGCTTGTTGACCAGCCAGTCTAGTCTACTTGGCAGCAAATTACAGGCTCATGAGAGACCCTGTCTTTAAAAAAAAAAAAAAAAAAGCCAGGTGGCTAGTACCCAGGATGCTCTCTGGTACCTCCACACATGCACACACGTGTACATGCACCCTCATTTCAGTGTTACGTGAGCTCTAATGTGCGCTGCTGGTGCTTTGCAGAATGTATGCCCATGCCTGGTTTTGTTGGTGTTTCTGTTGCTGAAAACTACTTTTCTGCATCCACAACTGAAACAGCCTACACTCACGTATTTTCTTTCCTTGTCTCTGCTTGGCCTTGACTTTCTGAGCAATGTAGCTAACTTCATGCAGACCTTGCCAGTCACCTTGCCAGGTTCTCCTCACTGATGTTCATTCTCATATGACAACCTGGTTGTCACAAAGACTGGAAAATGTGCCAAAAGACATTGTGCCAAGCTGTTCTTTTGTAGTGACAAGCCTAAATAATACTTCAAGTAAATCAGACCCTTTTGACTCAATGATGGACACTTACAAGTACAGGTCTCCTGGGCCCCAGAGACTCAATGAACAGGATTGACTTCTTAAAAGACAAGATCAACTTCAGAAAATTGAATATGGGGGCGGGAGACATGGCTCAGTGGTTAAGAGCACTGGCTGCTCTTGTAGGGGACCCAGGTTCAGTTCGCAGTACCCACATGGTGGCTAACAATCATCCATAACTCTAGTTCCAGGGTATCTGATGCCCTCTTTGGGCCTCTGTGGGCATTACATACACATGATTCACATATATGCAGGCAAAACACTCACACACAATGAATAAATAGATAAATAAATAAATAAAAACAAATATAAGAAAACTGAAAAAAGACTTAAATCCAAGCAAAAATATCTTCTAAGCCAACCAGTGGAAAACTCTCACATATCAACTCGAGGGCCTGTTTTTCTCATTACTGTAACAAAATGACTACAAGAAGCAACTTAAGAGAAGAACAATTTATTTTGGCTCACAGTCTGATGGGAACAGACCATCATGATGGGGAAGGCATGGCTGCAGGTGGCTCTGTGGATGCGCATGGTGCAGCTACTTGTTCACAGCTCTATGATGGACCAGGAAGCAGAGAGATGACCTCTGATGCTCATCTGGATCTCCCTTTCCCCCTTCCAGCTGCCCATGAGATGTGCCACCCATGTTTAGGGCGGATCTTTCCTCTTCCAATTCATCCTCTCTGGAAAGACCCTCATATACACTCTGGGTATTGTCTTCCAGATGATTCTAAACTCAGTCAAGTTGACAGGATCAACCATCATCAGATCCAAACAACTTCCACTTGCTTTTTCCTTTACATCGTGGATTCCGTCCTGAACCTCCAGTTCTTTGGTTCTCTTCTGTCCCTCCTGTAACTTTCTCATCAGAGCCAGTTCCTTGGAACACTTTTCTAGTGGTGAAACAGGATTCCAGGCAGGATAAAAAAAATGTTCTTTTCTCTACTAACCTCATGAAATGAAAACCTCTGCTGATCAGAGACATTTTAAAAATTTAGATCTGTAAGTTCATTGCCAAGATAGGAGCATCAGTGCTTTTCTCTCTTTCGGGATCAAGGCAAGTCATGCATTGTTCACTGTAATATGTTGCATCAAGAATTTATGCTAAAAATCACAAAGCAAAGTCACAGTGAAGAGATATACAAAGGTACAAAAGCCTGCAGCTTCTCTCTACCAAAATCTCATTCCATTCTTCAGCCAAACATGTCAGAACTGCAACGCTATCATACAAAGTTCTCTCAGAGGCCAGCTGGGACCATCAAAGCAATGACCCTGTAAGCTTCTGGATTTTGTGAGGACTGCTGGGTTGCTAACCTTGAGTCTCTGCTCCACACTCACCCCCACAGGTGCAGGGCTCCAAGGTTAGCACTGGAGAATTCCAAAGGCATGTCACCTCCAAGTCCTCAGCACATAGTCCTGGATTTTAAACATTCCTATACTTAATAAGACAGGGAGGAAGGGGAAGAGAGGTAAGGTGCAGAAACATTGACTTGATAGCACGGCAGACCATGAGACAAAGTTGGGCTTGGATCCCTACAGTCCAATCATGGATGAAAAGAGAAGTATTCTGGGTCCTGCATATCGTGCTGAATGTCTAGCAGCTGTGCTGTGTCTGATGCCTGAAGTAATGAGTCTGTTTCTCCCCTGACCATGAGGGAAAATGATTTTGAAAAGAAACCAGGACTCAGGACTGAGAGATGGTTCAGCAGTTAAGAGCACTGCAGAGGTTGGGTTCCCAGCACCCACATAGCAGCCAACAGCTGTCTATAACTTCAGTTCCAGGGGATCTGGCACCCTCTTCTGACCTCTGCGAGCATTGCACTACATGGTGCACTTACATGCATGCAGGCAATAGACACACACATAAAATAAAAAAAAATAATATATAAAAATATTTTTAAAAAAGAGACCAGGACCAGACTGAGGTGAGGGGTTTCCCTCCTGTCCTGTTTTCCTTTGCCATTTCAACTGGACACTGTTTCAGGTTTGGTTTTGTTGTTTTTCTGCTGTTTCACTTTTATAACAAAGAAATTCCGCCTAATACCTCCCCTTGGAAAGGTACAGAATATGTCACATGGGGGAGATGCTTCAAAAGCATGATGCATGCATTCCACTTTCTATTCATAACCAAACAATGCTGCTTAAGTGCTATTACAATAAATCTATTCCTGATCTTGCCAAAAGCAGACAATGGAATGATCAGGAGGGTTCTTAATGCAAAGGAGAAACTAATGTCTTGGAAGCAATTTATACAATCAAACTCTCTTTTCTGATACTCAGGCCTGAGGCAAAGGATGGATGGCAAAAACCGATCAGAGCAGAAAATCCTTTAAAAGCAATACAAACACACCTTGAAACTTTCTGTACAGCTGTGGTGGCCAGACACCATTGTTTATCTTTGCAGATGCACAAACAGCTGAGAGAGAGCCCACTAACTGGAATTTCACGTGGACCTTCTTGCATGACACACCAACAGCAAGGTTTATGGTTGCCCATCAGTCTGGGCTTTCTTGAAGTCATGTAAGATCTAAAGATGTTTGTAACCACTAGAACCCTTCTACACATGTCCAATAGTCCTCCCCTTTTCTAGTTGTCATGGCCCACTTGACATAAGTGTTTTGTGATGACTAATTGTGATTCTTTTCCAAAATATTTAATGAGTGTTCAGAGTAGTGACTTTTTAGATGGATAGTCAGTTTATAAAATGTTTGGTATTATTCATCAAATTAGCACCTCCAATAAGCAGGACAAATTGGCTTGAGGAAGCTTGAGAATACACATACCACACGTGTCAGCAACTGGCTAAACCCGGGGGCATGAAAATCACATCACACGGGCTAAGCTACTCACGGCAGGACGGCTCAGAATAAAGTATGAGTTCTGCATCAACCACACAAGACTGAAAAATAAGAAGCCCAACAACATGGAAGCCATTTGGAGAAGTTTTGTGGTTGAAATGCTTAGGTATACACTGAAAATGAATACTTATTTATTCACAGACAGGATCTCATGTATCCCAAGCTGGCCTTGAACTTGCAAAGTAGCTGAAGATGACCTTGAATGTCTGATCCTCCTGCTCCCACCTCCCAAGTGCTAGGATTAGAGGCAAGCGTGTGCCACCACACTCAGTTTATGTGGATTGAACCCATGGTCTCCTGCTTGCTAGGCAAGCACTTTACCAACTAAGCTGTATCCCCAGTCCACAAGTACATTTTCTAAAGAGGATTTGGTACCTTCAGATTTGGGGCAACCCAAAGTAACAAGAGTCCACTTCCCACTGCCTTCCTATGCCCAGAAAATGCCAACTCATGCTTAGATCCCGAATCTCCTATGGGGTCAGCTGTGTTCCAATGTCGAACTTCAACACTGAGCAGCTGGTACGTGCCTAGAGCTGTTCTTGATCTGGAATGAGGGTTGTTGGAAGTTTGTCCAAAGGGACGGGTCACAGGCCTTTCCTTCAGGCAGACGCAATTTACACCTGTGAAATAACTGAGGCGAGAGGCACTAGGGAACCAGAAAACACCTGCTTCGGTGCAGTACCATGCCCATGGGCGTGTCACGCTCACTGGGAGCCCCCAGCACTTGTGGGCTGTGGGTGGACTGGGGTCCAGGACTGAATAAAAAGGAGAGATCCAGCTGGGCACCAGGATTCATCTCTTCGCTTCCCAGCTGCAGGGGCAACGTGGCCAGCCATCTCACACTCCTACTGCGCGCCCTCCCTGACATGATGAACCCTATCCGCTCAATCTGGGAGCCAAAATAAGTCTTGGCTCCCTTGAGTTGCTTCTTGCCAGGTGTTTTTTTCATAAATGAGAACAGTGGCTAACAAGGCACCAGTTTACCTTGATTCGTACGTCCCTACTCCCCACCAACCCAAGACTTCCCATCATCTGACCACACCTGGACCCTCAAACTCCACTCCCCAAAAAGTGAGCTTAAACAGTTATGGGAAGTATCACTTCAGCAGATTAGACAACCCAGGAAGACGCTCATGACTGCCAGAAAGAACCCCCTCAGTGACCTCAAGCTGTCTTATCTCACACTCCAGTCACAATCAAAAGCGCAAAGGAAGCAAAACTGAGTGGTAGAAGCAGCTTCCCTAAAGCGTTAGCATCCCATGAAGCCTGGCCCAAGCAGACAGTTACAGTATGACTGTGACATTTCCCATCATGCATGACCACTGAGGGCAGACACCCAGCATGCCAGCTTTAGACGCCACTCACCAATGCAGGCATGGACCCTCACAGACAGCTGCGTCCTCAGAATAATGCTGTGCTTCTTGCCCCGCCTAAGGGAGACAGGAGACGAAATAGACGTATCAGAAGAGGCATATACCCACGATCTGTCAGGTCAACACACCTACCTGAAAGAGATGCCCAGTAGGTGGAGACCTAATTTGAAAGAACGCATCCCCAAACGGCATGATGTCACAGGGCTTCAAGGAAATAAAACTGAGATGCTTTGGCGTTTCTGGATTGGCACACACATTTTAGCACCAAGCCCACGACTCTCTCCATCCCCAGAATCCACATGCAGTCACGCTTGACCCTGTTAGGAAGATTCGGAAATCTGGGCCTGTGAAGTGAAATCCCCAGAATGTAACAACGCGATCCGCTTGCTCATTCCCAGTGCTATTTTGAATCGTTCTTTACATATTTAGGAAGTGAGCAGGCACGGAGCCATCCGAAGAGCTGTTCTGCTGCTGTCAGTGCGGGGCTGCTCGGGAAGAAGATGGCGTCACCGAAGGGTGCTTGAGGGCCGCACATCACGAGCTCTGGCTCCCCAGCCCACCTCCATTTTCTCACCTCAGCTTTGAGGAGGAAGGAAAGGTGTGGCCTCCCTAGCTGCATTCCTACCAGACCCTGTCCTGGGCAGACCTGGATGTACTCAGAGATGGACTGAGGCACTGAGCCTGGGAAGAAGGTGCTTAATGGGAAACAGCATGGAAGCCCGGCTACGTGTGAATCGCTGGGAAGTGTGCAGACAAAGGCACAAAGGCAAGCAGAGCGAGAACAGCCCAGCAGCGGGGAACATGGTGGGCCTTTCGTGGTTGAATCCCTTTCCCATCCTCATAACTCCTCCGGGACTTTAGTTGTAACAGAATCTGGCAGTGCCTTCCAGTGTCCTGGTCTTGGGGCTGCGAGTGGGGGAAGGAGACAGAACTTATCCAGGCACAGTATTTATAAAGTGGTTATTAATTCAAGCAGTGACTGTCAATTATATTTTTAGTTTTGAAACCAGGTAAGAAGGGCTTACATCGTTTAAATGTTTTCATTCTTTTTATTTATTTATTATTCCATGTGTACGAGTGATATGCCTGCATGTAGGTAAGTGCACCCGTGTTGTGCAAAGGCTGCGGAGAACAGAAGAGGCTGTCAGATCCCCCGGAACTGGAGTTATGGACAGTT
>NW_008481770.1:0-13476 GCF_000622305.1 Nannospalax galili | reverse complement strand
ATAATGAGTTCTAGGCCAGCTGGAGCTACAGGGAGACCCTGTCTCAAAAAAACCAAACCAAACCAAACCAAAACAAAACAAGAACAACAATAAAAAATCCACATTTGAAGACTCAACCACTAAATAATCTTTCAGGGTTCCCAGGGCCCTTCAGAAAACTGTGGATGGTCTCCACTTGCTGAACCTCCAGGTGAAGAAAGACTCCCATCCTCAAATCTGGTTTCTTCTCAAGTAGGCCATCCAACTGTTTTTCTCTGTAATCTGTGGATCTCATTGTTCCCACCATGACAAGGATAGTCCAGGCTCAGGTGGCATCCTGTGGAGGAGGTGGGGGGTGGTCTGTGTCCCCAGGCAGCTCCCCAGAGACAGGCTCAGTTTCCCAAAATATCAGTAGCTGGGAACCAGGGCAGGGAGGCGGCTCTGGTCATCAGGGTGTAGACACACACCGACGGACAGGATAAGTTAGAAAAAGTGAGAAGAAAGAATTGTACAAGGTCTCCTTGGCTGAGACACTGAAGGATGCTAAAGCCAGATCTCCTTCCTGGGGTGGTGGGGGATTACAAACCCTGTGAACTGGATGACAGCCAAGCTGTCCCCTCTGCCTAACAGCTTTACTTCCAAGCAGGGGGCTAGCAGCAGGGCAGAGGCGGCTCCCTTTCTTCCCTGGCACCATTAACCTACACCAATCAGGATCTTCTTCTAGGACAGAAACTGGGAAAGTTCCTGAACAAACACACTTGTGCATGCTCTCAGGATGTGCCAAAGTTATAGCTGGTCCAGTGGTGTTGTAGCCTCCACTCTCCTAAACTCTGTCCCAAATGCATCTGCTCTGAGTCATCTTTGATGCTCACCACTCTCTTTCCTAGAAAACTACTTACAGGCTCCCTCTGTCTTCTTCGTTGGTACCTCTCCTGTTTTACACCCTCTCAGGTCATGTGATAGAGTAGAAAAATCACCATATGTGTGTTTCAAGAGCCCCTGTTCAAAGACCAGCTTGTCACCTGCTGGCCCTGGGAGGTCGAGAGCTTCCTTCCTTTCCTGCCTCCTCTCCAGCCTTCTCTTCCAGCATCCTGCACCACTGTGTGACCATACCCTCAGTATCCACCAGCCAGAAGGAACTGTGTGTGTCTGCTTCCTGCCCCTCTCCCCACACTTTGCACCCTGGCAAGATGCCTCAGCACCTACAATACTTGGCATAGGGCTCATTTCTACCTCAAGAGGATCTATCAGTTCTGACCATAAGTAAAGTTTTAAGGTTTTTGTCTTGAGTTCTAGACCCAGATGCTGGCCTGTCCACAGACTGTTGATGAATGAAGCCCAATGGGGCAAAACGAAGTATTGGTTTAACTGCATATGGCCTGATACCACATATTCAGGCTCTTCATGGTGGACTCAACCAACTGCAGGATGAAAATAAAATTACGTCTCTACTGATCATGTTAAGACTCTTTTTTCTTGTCTTTCTCCCTAGGCAATAAATTGTAAGACTATTTACAAAGTGTTTACATTGTATTGGGCACTGTAAATGATCTGTAGATGATTTAATACGCATATGAGCAGCATATACTACAGAGATTCTTGCACATTCATGTTTGTTACAGCATCATTCACAGTAGACAAATTATGGAATGAACCTAGGTGTCTGTCAACAGAAGAATGAATAAAGAAAATGTGGCGCATATATATATATATATACATATATATGTATAGTGGAGTTTTATTCAGTCATAAAATCAATGAAGCTATGATATTTACTGTGGCAAATATATGCAAGTAGGGATCATGTCAAATAAAACAAGCCAGACTCAAAAAGAAAAATATCACCTACCTTTCTCTCGTTTGTGAACGCCAGTTTGTATGTAGATTAATAAAGTCATTTATACCCACATATCTATCTCTACCTACTTATATCTAGATCTACTATCTACCCATTTATGTTATATCTATATGTGACATGAAAGAAGGGAGGTTAGAGAAAGAAGGAGACTAAGTGGAGAGGGGCCGGGAGAAGAAGAAAAGAGAAAGGGAGGGGCTTGGGGTAAATATGGTCAAAGTTCATGATATGCTTGAAAGAAACTGTCTTTATGAAGTCTATCGCTGTGTGCAACGAGGATGGACCAGTAAAAATTTATTTATAGAAATGTATCAAAGTACATAGGAGGATGTGCATAAGTGATATGCAAATATCACACCATTTTCTTTAAAGGACTTGAATGTCTGTGAAGTTTGGTATCCACCCAAGGTCCTTAAAAGCAATGCTCACAAGATACCGAGGGCCTGATGCACGAACATATGGTTGAATGGACGCCAAGGAGATTAGAGCTGTGAGCACTGTGCACATATTAGTCAAAAGATGTAAAAGGGTTGGAGGAACAGGAATAAAAACATGTATCCTCAAGTATGGGTCCCAAAATAGGGCGTATTAATGGAAAATTTGAGGTGTGATAATGCTGAAAGATCAGGAGATGGTTGCTATCAAAATGGAAGTTATTTACTTAAATTCCCCAGAAGGAGAGAGTTCCGTGGCATCAGAGCCCACAGGAAGTGTGGTCAATCAAGAGGTAGAGAAGGAACAGGAGGGATGGTGGACAAAAGTCTTCACTGTGATCTCCATGGTAAGGAACGAGAGAGGCAAAATAAAGTTGGTTTAGGATTGGCTAGTCTGTGGTACCTCAGGAAGCTCTGGGGCATTGGGGTTGCCTCTCATTGACTGGAAACTGGTCATGGCAGGATTAGGGCAGGAAGAGAATGGCCTGCATATAAAATACCCCTGGAGATGTGTTTGGAGTATGGACTTTGAATGAGTTAGTTTGCATTTGACAATTGCCCTCACAAGCAGCTGGTTTGCTATGTTTGAGAACTTTCTATTACTCTGAGAAAGATAGTCTCTCCAGGGCCAGCAGGACCTTAGAGATCAATGCATTGGAATACAGAAAATAAAAGGCATGGATAACACAGCATGACCAAAAAAAGATACGAGGATGGTGAGAGAAAAGTCACAGGAACCTAAACGTCCCGTGTAGCTCTGCACTAGGGGGTTTAAGGGCAGTAACGCATCACCTTGAAACTGGAAGAGTTCATACGCACTTGTGAATTAGAGCATGATGTCTCTGATTAGTTATACCCTTGAGCCAAGCAAATAATCCCAGCTGTCAGGGAAATTCTAATCTGACTATGAATAGTGAATATGTAAATAGGGGTCCTCTAGAATGCTGAACTGACTTTTAAATATAAGGGACAAGTGTCAGTGCTAACAGGATGAAGAAATAAACTCTTCTTTCAGCATAACAAGTGTGTCACTGGGATGCCCCCCTCCCAGGGCATAAGCAGGCTCCTCACTAATACAAGCCGAATGGTGGCAGGTGACTGCATGTGATTCTTGTCCTCCTGCAATGCCCTGCACACAGGAACCAGAAGACAAGAGGCAGAGCAAGGAACTGAGTGACGTGTGTGTCTTGTGTTTAGACCCTAAGAAGAAATATGACTGTTTGGAGTGCTCAGGGCTTATTCGTATAGATGAATTCGCACATGTAATATTTCAGTCTCTTGTCTAAATTCAGAAACAGCACAGGAATACAAAGCTTTTAAGAAAGTTGCCCTTGCTGTGCCCTTCTTGAACCTGTCGCACTCCGCACAGGCAGATGAAGCATCCTTCTTTCTGTCCCACAGCCAGGCAGGTGTTCAGCTGACTCCTGAAAAAGTCTTTTTATTTTGGTTTTTTTTTTTTGTCTTTCCTCTTCTTCTGTGTGTGTAGGTATATTTGTGGTGAGTATTACATGTGTGTACATGTGTATATATGTGGGCATGTGTGTACAGGCCAGAGTTCAACATTGCCATGTCTTCCTTTATCACTCTCCACCTTATTTTTTTTAGACAAGGTCTCTCGTTGTCTCTGGAGCTTGCTAACTAGGCTAAGCTGACTGGAGAACTCTGGGATCTGGTTGGCTCTGCTTCCCCAGTGCTGAGATTACAGGTATGTGGCATCATTACATCCGACTATTTCTGTGGGTTACGGGAATCTGAACTCGGGCTCTCATGCTTGTACATCAGCACTTTACCAACTGAGCCATCTCCCCAAGCTCCTTTTGTTCTTCTGCTTTTATGGAAATATATTCGTTGTACACAGTGTTGGGTTTCACAGTGACAAGCGCTTTGGCCACATTCATAACCCCCTAACCCTTCCTTTAGTCCCCTCATCCTCTTACCCCATCTACCACTTTCCTTTCTTTCCTAACCTCCTTCAGTTGTGTATAATATGATTTTACGTATCTATAAAGAATTTTAGAACCTATAAATAAAACATTTGTCTTTCTGCATATGACTCTTTTCACTTATGATTCCAAGTTGTATCCATTTTCTAGGAAATGACATAATTCCATTCTTCATTATGGGTAAATAAAGCCTTACTTCTATACACACACTCGAAGGACTCTAAGGCATCATATCACAGAGATAACTGTACATCCATGTTTACCTAGACAGTATTCACAATAGTCAAGTTGTAGAATCAGCCTAGGTATTTATCAACAGAAGAATGGATAAAGAAAATGTGGTGCTCAGACATACACTACCCTCTTTATACATCTTTGACATCCAGTTTCGTTTTCTGCATGTCACAGCAAGAGTTTATTTACCCTTGTGAGGAGCATGAGCCCAGGAACCTCAATTTTTATCACTTTTGCTCTGGTCTGTTGTATTTGTCTCATATCTGACAACAATTCTTCCTAGTAATTTCACACTCCATAGTGGTCACAAGAAGTCTTTGATTCTCTTTATACATGTGCTTGCTTCACAAAGTATTAAAGTGGCTAATCACAAAAATAAGTGGAATCACATACGGCAGTGTGGTAGCAAACAGAACTGACTCTGTGGGTATACCACCCACCTGGAGGCAGCAGGCGTGTGTGGGAGTGTTAGGTATTGCCCACTGTCTTGGATGGAGCAGACAGCGGACACAGCAGCAGTCACCCGCCCTAGGAGGAGATCCTCCAGGAGTGGCCCACCAGCATATCCCATGACTGTTTGGCTGAACATTTCTGTTGGATTTCCTGACTCCATCCTTCTTTTCTGTTGCTGTTTTAATGCCAACAGCGATTCAAATCAAGAACAATAATACACGTATGCGTTCTTACATTCTTGCAAATGTTTCTGCTCATGTGTATGTTAATTAAAGTAAATCAAAACCTTGAGTAAACACCTCAGTGTACTCATGTCACTCCTACCTAGACCAAAATAAAAACATTTCCATCCTTCCATGCCATCTTCCAGATAGCCCACTACCTACAATGGCAATCACTATTCTGATTTCTGTCACCATCAACTGGTATTGTCTGTTCTTGACCTCTTCATATGAAAGAAATTACATCATTTGTGTTTTTGCATCTGGTTTCTTTGCTCTTAATAGGATGTTCCATATATCAATAGCCTTTGTCTCTCTTTAATGCTGAGAAGTATTCGATTCCCATCCTGTGAACTGAGCTCACCGATGATCTCTGATGTTGAAGGGGGGAGGAGATAAGAAGGGAGGTTGCTCTTTCCCTCCGGTCCTTCTGGTCATTTTTCAAGCTGTGCCACCTTTACCAGAGGCTTTCAGCAGGAATATACTCACCCACAAAGGATTATCTTCTTCAACAAGTAGTGCACTGATATGGGCGACTGCGCTCTCTCTGGGCGTAACAGAGTTCTCCCAACACACTGATAGATCAAATTCTAAGGTGAGGCAAGTTATCTGCGTGACTGAGAATTTGCTGACATAGGTAGCTTTGCCTCTCTTTCCCTCCTCCCTCTCCCACAGATATGAGAAAACATCAGTTATAGGAAACTGAGACCCCAGCCTTCACAACAATGCTCACTCACTCTGGAATGTTCAGAAGTCATCAGTTTGTCTCTACTCACCATAAGTGACACATCCAAACTGCCTTACTATCAAACTCCCTTACAACCCTACTGAGGAGCCCTACCAAGTTAGGCTTCCCTATGTTGTCAAATGGCTCATTTCTGGGTAGAGACCCTGGTGTGATTTGGACATCAACCGTATTCTATGAGGTTAGAATTCAGTAAGCCAGCTTCGGAGAGGGAGAATGTTGATATTATAAGATGAAGCCAGTCTCTTCAAACGCTGTAAAAGGAAGCATTAATGGCCCACAGCCAAGGCCATTTGGCAGCTCTGGGGCCACCGCTCAGCATGCTTGACAAGGTAAGGGGTTGTTGAGGGGTGCAAGGAGTGACGGGAGGGTGGAGCTCAGATTGTTCATGCTGGGCAGTTGGCAAACACTCTCTCTAGACTAGGATGGTACTCCTTGACAAATAAGAAACAAGAACAGGACAGCCTGCCTCTTGAACTGGTCCAGCGCTTATGGCTTAGAGTGGTTGGTGTTAATTGTCCAAATATCAGGAGGCTAGTGTCTAGCAGAACTTTGATGAGGAAAAGTATGATTTTCTCTCAGATTTTGCTATCTGCCTTGGCTTTTTGACAGGGTTGAGGAAGATGAAAGGCTGGGAAAGGATAAATCAAAACCAAAGCACTGGGAGGCCTGCTTCCACCTTTCTTGTCGGGCTGTTTGAACACTTATCTCTCTCCCTTTCATAAAGAAATGAGATTTCTTTGCTTGGATGCAGATTGGGAATCTGTGGACTTTATGCTTAAGAATCTACAAGCGGAGCTCCATTACTGAGAAACTGATCTTTTGATTCTTAAGCCCTGAGAATTCTCTAGGAACCAAGGATCATTCTCAGCTTGGTTTTATTTGCTTCTCTGTGGAGAACTGAACTTCCATAGATAGAGCCCAGGGCAGTCAGAACTTCCATAGATAGAGCCCATGCATAAGTTCCAATGGACAAGTTTTGTGGTGTGAATAAGGCAGGGAAAAAATGCTGGATCTTAAATGATAGGGAACAGCCATCTCCAGCTCCTTTTGGACGAAGTGCACTTTTCATGGTGTAAATTAGAAAACTCTCTGAGAACTATTTAGAGATCTTAGTTAGACCACTGAAGTACAAAGAGAGCAATCGTCCAATAACCAAACTCAGTTTATAATCCAAGTTGAAAATTCAAATGTCCTACCAAGGTCTATGAGCCTCAAGGGATATAGTGAGCAGGATGGAGAACATGGATAACAAGATAAGGTCCCTCCAGGAGCCCATATGTGGAAGGAACCCCTGACTGTGCCCCCCAGGCTCTGCCCAGCTGTCAAGTGTGGGCATTGCCAGTGGGAGGGGCCCTTCCTCTCATTGATTGGCACTCTTTGATTACATGGAGCCAGGTGGTCCATCCCAACCATGTGGGAAAAATTGGAAGGTGTGGTGAGTGTCAAAGGAACCAGATTATGGACAAGGGTGTCTAAATATTTTGCTTAGCTTTCCTTGAAGAAGAGGACCTAACCTGAGCTAGAATAACCTTTGAGTCAAGGAGGAGTTTTGAAGTAGGAAATGTTCTTTTCATTTCCCTCAAGGGGAAACAAAATCTTACCAGATGTTCTGTTCAGGAAAGACTGTAGGATGGGTCCTGGGAGAGATGGGGAAAGGCATTGTTTCTGGCATGATGATATCAGCTACCCAGCCACATGGACCAAGCATCTCATCTACCCCCTCAGAACTCTCGGCTTCCAACAGAGGTGCTTTGGTGCACCTTCCGCTGACGCCGATAATGTCTTCACCATCTCTGCTCAAATGGTCCCATTTGGGCCAGCAGCCTTTGAGAGCACAACCTTCCCCCGTGTGGTCCTAAGATGTTCTCCTTCTCACCGTCTTCTCCTATCCTTGAACTTCCCCTTCCCATCCCCCTCCATGAGAACATCCCATCCTGCACTGCTCACAGAATTTGTATAGACATGCTCATCATCAAAATCAAGCCTGAAGACCCACTCTTCTAAGACGCTGTCCTAGTGGTACCCTAGGACAGAAAATGTAGAAATACTTCATCCTTGTTTGAGAAGCCTGGAATTTATCTTTAATTCTGAGTTCTTGACTTTTATGCTGACACCTAGTTGGATAGGCTTATCTGGGTATATAGTACAGCAACTAACAGCACACTAGGTATGGGTATGTAGCTTTCAAAAGAGAAGAGGGGTCACTTCTGGGACTCTAGGCCACCAGGTAGTAACAATCCTCCTATGACCTCCTCTGTTTGCAAGGCACATGAGGACAGAGCAACTTTATGACTCTTGAACTGAGAAAGTTACTCCCTGTGGGTTATTAACATGTTCTAGCCTGAAGACCAATGACTCAGAAGCTATTTTTTTTTATTGCTCCCAGAAGCTATGTTTTACTTTATGGCGTCCACAGAGTCATCAAGGACTTGGATAATCCCATCCCCTTCACTAGCTATGCATATTCTCTACCCTGCCTAAGGTCCTGCATGGAAACAACGGGCCCTGACCTTTGGCAGGTGAATCACTGCCCCTCACATTGCCCTTCTTCATCTGTTCTACCTTCACTGAGAAGAGTAGAATTCACCATGTGAGGCTGAAAGCAATGACGGAAGACCTGAGGAGGCTGGTCCCTTCTCCAGCGCCCTGAGCTATTCTGTGCCAGTCCTGAATTGCAGATCAGTCATAAAACCAGCGGCTTACAAGGAAAAGACATAGGCTCCAAGCAGGTTCTGGCCCAGGTGTCTTCACCCTTAGTTGGTTGTAGGAACTGCCCAGAGCTCATGAGACTGATATCTTTAGTGAGGCAAGATACAGTTTGCCCTAAGAATCTGGATATGTTTCTTAGCTTCTTGTGACAGAATGAACACTGGAGGATCCCACCTTTGAAAGTGATTGCTACTAGGATACAATTCCCTGGGGTTCTAACTCAGACACTAAGAGCTTGGAAAAACATTCATTTTAGGGTATGTAGTCAATACCTATCCGTAGTGTTACTGCTTATAGACTGGCACTCAAGGTTACTAAGCCGCACATCCCCCAACAGGTAATCAGGCTCTTCTCCCATTGTCCCTCCTGCAGGAGAAGAGCAGACAGTAAGTCATCATTGTCCTGGTTATTTGGGAAGTGAACATGTTCTCTAACTTAGCTCTGTTTTGTCTAAGCCTGAGGTAATCCAAAGGGAGGAAGGAGATAGTTAGAGCTGTGCTGGGCAAAGCAGAGTCCTCTATGACCTCTTCTGTTTAGGAGACACATCAGGATAAAGGAGCTTTATAACACTCGAACTGAGAAGTGATTATTCTCTGTGAGTATGGCAGAAATGGACTACGTAATACTTATGGAAAACAAGAGAAGAAATAAGCAAGAAAAGATTAGGGAACATGCTTATCATCCATGAACCTTTGGCAAAGTGGAAAGCCCTAAAAATGCTTAAAACCACCTTTTGGGAGTTTCCCTATTAGCTAGAGCTCAGTGGGCAGAAACTTTTGCATGTCTTCTTACAGTGGTTACCAAGACTCAAGCCACCCACCTCGCCTCAGCTGGGTTATAAAGTATGAAGACAAATACTAACATCAATACCCAGAGATCGCCCCCCCATCTAAGAACCAGTTGAAATCTCTCAGTGTATGCAGGTGTGTGGCGATAAGGAGACAAGGTACCTGGGCGGGTTGTTGAGTCCTGTATCCCTATGAGATTTTCCATCCAACCACTCATTCACAGAGTGATAGAAAGTCACCAGCCTCAGGTCCTCCAGAACTGACGATGATGTGAAGATCAAAGGAAAGAAGGTAGAAAGAAGGTGACAGACAAGTGCAGGAGCTCAGGGCCTTCCCCAGCCTTCAGCCTCATCCTGCCAGCAGGGCCTGAGTCTGCCTGTACCTCCCACAGTTGCTTGATTTAGAGATCCTGTGGAGGAGTCCTTGCTGATCCCTCGAGTCCCACGGGGCTATTTACGGCCCTCCTGTTGTCTCTCCCAAGTCCAAGACCTGAGCATCAAGGTGAACAGGGAGCCCTGGTTGTTGCTTTTCTCTGTCCCCTTTGGAGCTGAGGAGCCAATTCCCACTCTCAGAGTTTCTTCCTTCAACTTCAGAAATCCATTGCCAGTCAGAGGCCTCAAAAGTCTTTTCTGACCTCCCTCCCAGCCCAGATAGCGGGGTCTCTTGACAACTTAAGGTAGCATGGCAGACTCCTGGCAAAGCCCACATCCGGACCCAGGCTTCCTGAGTCATGATCCTTGGCGCTTCTATTTCAACCTTATATGCTATTTTTATTTATGAGCACACAAAAAAGAATTCCTGCCTGGGACTGCCTGGTAGTGCAGACCTTTAATCCCAACTAATCAGGAGGCTGAAACAGGAGAATCAAGAGTCTAAGGTTTTCCTGAGCTCCAGTGAGTTCACAGCTAGCCTATACAACTTACAGAGACCTTGTCTCAAAAAAGGAAGGAGGAACTGGTTATATAGTTCAGTGGTAGAATATTTGCCTAGTGTGCATGAAGCCCTAGATTCAGTCTCAAATATTGAAAAACAGCAAAAGATTCCTATATCAATACCCATTATTAACTCAAACTACCTAACAACCCAGACAAAACTGCAACTGGTACATGAGTATCAGGGACCTCTTGCATCTCACACTAGATCTGACTCTGGGATTTTTCACCTTACCTAAATATTCTTTCTTTTTCCCGCATTTTCCCTGTATCCCAAGCCAATTTGTCCCTGCCCCATCCCTGCCTCAAGTTAAGAGTAAAATGTAGGATGAACTCATAGGAAATAGATGGATTACAGGATTCAATGTCAGAGAGGCCAAAGCTGGCTGGCTTCCTAATTGTGTGATTAGCCACAGTTTACTTAGATGTTCTGAGTCTTGGATTCCTCATCTGTAAGTTGAGATAATGATAATCTTCTATTTGTACAGTCTACACCTGTAAGCAAACTGCACTGAGAAGCACGGTAGACCACAGAGTCTTGACCACTAGGTCCACTTTTCTTTTCTTTTTTCTATCAAAGGGTAGTTTATTGCAAATGTTGAGATTCCCCGTACAATGAGGTCATGTGTGCAGTGATGTCTGAGTGAGGGCTACCCAGTTCAGCGATGGTTGCTACTACTCCATCCATATGACCAGTGCAGATCTGATCCTGAGAAAATGGAAGTAAAGCCTTTTCCATTGTTTTCAGAAGAATAAAAACTGGAACGTCGGCATAGACCCAGAGGACCCCAAAATATCTGCTCTCTGTTGACTACACCATCAAGGTCTTGTTTACTCCTTTTCTGGCTTTAGTTCTAGATGCCTGGGTCAAACCCACTCTGTTATTTTAGAGCAGGAAATTATTGACCCATAGCACAAGCCCATAATAAATAGCCTCATGTCATAAAACGCAAGTCCTCCACAGCACCCCTGCATTTGGAAAACCCTGAAGCATTTGCAAGTTGCTGCCCAGAATATATTTGGTAACTTGCTGCTCCCTCCCCTTCTTGAATAGCGCAGGACCCAGTCCAGACAGGACGGCCCACAGCCTAGCAGGAACCTGGCAGAGCAGCCCCTCACCCACAGACCACCCACTCAGGAAGGTCCATTGAGGCTGATTTTTGCATTGCATGCCTGGTACCTTTTGGATAACATGTTGAAATTAGTGTATTTGAAAACTATGTCATACACTCAGAAAGGACAGCTTTCAACAAACTAGATTGCAGTTGTTTCCTAAGCAATCAAGCTCTGCCAATAGATCCCTCGCCATTAACACCGAGGGTAGGGAAGTGTTCCCAAAGCCAGCTTGTCCTGTGGAATTGCCCTATCTGAGCCCCCACCTCTAATCTCTGAAGCTGGGGAGTTGTAGGCTTGGGTTGAGAGACAGACTGGTGATTGAGGGCCCCAAGCTGCAGAGGAAGATGAACATCCATATAGAATTGAGCTTGGCTCTATCCACATACCCCTTCTGCCAGTACAATAGGAGTCTTGCAGAGGCTTTCCCTGAACCCTGGCTTTTGAAGTAAGGGGACAAAACAGAGGGCAGAGGGCAGCATGCTGTGCTCCTCAGATGGGCTTCTACACTCAAGCCTCTACCTAAAGCTTCCTTGGGTACCCTTATTATTTCCTGAGATACTTGCTAATTTCATTGTGCTGCCTTAAGTTTGTCTTTTCCTTTTCAATCTCTTTTGGACATACCCCCAGCTTGGTTCTGATGGAGATAGAGAGGAGCTGCTTCCCATTGTTGTTGTCAAGGTAACCACCCTCTCTTAGTCAGCAGTTAACCTGGGCATTTGGTGTGTGAGGAGGAAGGCAACAGTGTTCTCTCAAAAGAGTGCTTTCAAATGTCTGGGACTCTCTCTGAGTGTTACAACTCCTTCAGGAACGTTCTCTATCCACTGATTGCAATAGCAGTCATTTCAAGAGGTATGACATTGCCCAAACCATGCACATTTCAGTATGGGTCCTGGGAGCAGGGCAAGGAAGGGGGAGAGAAGAGGAAAGCCCTAGGTCCTCTTGCT
This sequence comes from Nannospalax galili, assembly GCF_000622305.1. NCBI lineage: Eukaryota > Metazoa > Chordata > Mammalia > Rodentia > Spalacidae > Nannospalax > Nannospalax galili. The sequence goes on along the minus strand of NW_008481770.1, from coordinate 1,120 downwards.
TAAAGAAGTATGAATTTGGAGGTAGAAAGAAGCTGCTTGGGGGAAAGCACTGGAAAAGTAGGACATGAGTTTTACAGGACTGAGAATGAATATTTGACTCAGATTAGGATTCTAGTGGTACCTCTTAAATTAGCTATGATTCCTTTTGATCTTCGATTTCATCATCTATAAAATGAGATTAATTATGCTTTCCTCACTTGCCACCACCCCCGCTTCTGAGCCCCCACCCCACCCCCGGGTTATCACAGGAATGTAATTGGATGACAAATGTAAAAAAGCATTGTGAAGTGTAGAGAGCTCACCAAAGTCCAAGGTCCATGCTTGGTGTCTGAGAGCTGCTCCCTCAGTCTCTGCCAACCCACCTTCTGCCTTTCTGCTGGTTCTTTCGTGCATCTGCTCTTGGCTGAGATGTGGACCTGCAGAGAGGATGCACATTCTCATCTCCTGCATCCCTGTCACCCTCCAGCATCAGAATCCCCCTGAACATGACCTGGTACCTGCCACAACCCCCCATGAAAACCAATGAGTGGAGCCCCCAATGTCAAATTAGGGGCAGCAGGCGCCTCTCTGTGTTGTTGCTGTTCGGAGCAGGAGGGATGGCAGAAGGGAGCCCTGGGGGGTGTAAATGCCTTGGCTCTGAGCCTTACTTCTCCAAAGGGCCTGATCTATGTCTTTCCATAGCAATGGCTGCAGAACAGGGCCAGGCTGCCAGGGCATGATGCTAGGAATGAGGAAGTTTGCCAAACTAGACTTGAGTGAATCATGTTTGCCATCTTTGGGAAAGGGGAAGAGAAATATTCTCAGGCCCATGCTAGGTGTATTCCCAGAGCTGAGGAGAAAGGTTTGGGATAGAGGTTCTTTTCTAGGGGTGTCTCCTAGAGTTTGACTTGTGAAACAGGCTGAATCTAACCTGCATTCCTGGACTATCCTGAAAAGGCACAAGTGTGCCTCTTGTTACATCATTGTTTAGTGTTTTTTCCTGCCTCTGACATACGTACCCACTGAGATGGGGCAAGACTTCAGGGTATTAGTTAGTATATTTGATACCTTTTATTTACATCCCTCCTAAACACACACACACACACACACACACACACACACACCACATACCACACACACA
>NW_008481769.1:0-6777 GCF_000622305.1 Nannospalax galili | reverse complement strand
GTGAGTTCCAGGCCAGCTGGGGCTACAGGAGACCCTGTCTCAAAAAAACAAATAAAAAAAGAGAGAAAGTCCCACACATTGAACATAGACCTATAGTATTTGATATTTTCTCTGTCAGGTTATAATCTTTCTTTGGTTCAGTACCTCTTCCTCCATTTGGAATGGGAGTATATATTCTGTGACATTGTATGTTGAAAGTATATAATTTGATTTTTACTTTATAGGGTTTATACACTTATAGGGTTTATACACTTTTTGTACTATGAGATGGCCATGCACCTATGAGAGCCAGGGAGTGGAATGTGGTGGTTTAAATGAGAAATGTCTCCTACTGGCTCATATGTTTGGACATTTGGTCCCCAGTTGGTGATGCTGTTTCGGGAGTGCTGCCTTAGTGGAGGAAGCATGTCAATGGGGGCAGGATTTGAGAGTTCATAACTTTGTCTCACTTCCAGTTTGTTCTGTTTTGTGTTGGCAGTTCAAAATGTGAGCTCTCGGTTTCTGGCTCCTGCTGCCATGCCTGCTGCTTGCTGCCATGCCTCCTTGCTGTGATGGATTCTTATCCCTCTGTAACCATAAGTCAAAATAAACTCTTCATTCTATAAGTTGCCTTTGTTGATGGTGCTTCATCACAGCAGCAGAAAAGTAGCTAATGCATACAGTCTTAATCCTTAAGGACGAGGCCTTAGGAAGGGGGAATGGTACAGCTCTTGTGGGGGTGGGGGGGAGGAGGTGAGACAAGTTCTGGTCCCTACACTGTGATCCATGTCTCTCCTCATCACCTCACACATTTGGCAACGTTACAGACAATTGTGAATATCCCTGGCCTGGATATCCCCTTGCAGTAAACACTAGGCATCTTTTCCAAGGCCCAGAAAGCAGGTGTGTGATGACTCAGAGCTTTTCCAACCACAGCTTCAGAAAAAAAGCATCCCGATGTTGCTGCCTCTTCTGTTGCAGAACTGGGTCAGCCCATGAGAGGCAGCCAGTCACATGTTACTCATCAGCAAAAAGTTGGATGCTTATGTCCCTGGCCCTAGTTCATAAAGAGCCTGTGAAAGGTGACTAGAACCCAGGACAGGTGGCAGTTCCTACCCCACCCACTGTATTGCTATTTGAACAGACCCAAGAAATCCATCCGTCATTTTTTTGAGACTTTCTCTCAGCTTGGCTTTAAATCCACATTCTCTCTCTCATATCTCCTCCTGGAGACACAATACACAGCTTAAGTGAAAGCAATTAATCTAGCCTTTTACCCAGACCAATGCCTGTTTTACTCCACAAAGTACCCAGTTAATTATTTAATGGCATAGCAATGCCAGCTGCTTGCCCAGGCTGAGGCTACAGTACACAACAGAACCTGCTTCCTCTCCACTACTCCTCCAAGGTGAGGAGGCTACAGACTGTCCTACCCTTGCCTTTGAGGGGCCCCAGGGCCAAGTGCACACATAGAGAAGCTTGCACCTCCCATAGTCAATGCCTCACCCCAGTGCAGCTGAGAGGGCTGCTGTCTCTGTTCAAACTAACAGTTGGATTTGTTTCCCCCATAATATGGATAAAGCATGAAGACTTCTTCCTCTTGAATTCAGGGCAGAAACAGAACAGCCTTGCCAGACTCGGCCCATACATATCCTGCCACAAATGGAATGCTTTCATCATGGAAAAACAAAGGGAGAGCCAGTGTCCAGCTGGTGGTCAGTGCCTATGTGGATCAGCATTAGCTCAGTCCCCACTGGCCCCAGACAATATTCACAGGTCAGGGGATCAAATCTGCGCTGATCAGACAGAATTCTCCAATAACCTATAATCACTATGCACACTGTAGGGTCCAGAGGGAGTTTGAGTTGAGTCTCTGTGTTCAAAAGCTTACAGACCATTGACAAAGCACATCTTATATATACCCCACCATGTTACTGTTCATTAACAAGGAGTCATATACAAAGTGCTGAATATACCACTAGAAGGGTAAGTCCATGGGAAGCTGAGGACAATGAGGTTATGGTATACTTTGCTCCTGTGGGTCCAAGGAGAGGTATGCTATATATCCAGGTCAAATAAGAATGTGGTATGCCAAGTGTGCAAGGCCTGTCACCTCCTGCCTATAAGGGACCTCCCTGGGCACCATAAATGTGAACCTTCAGGGTTGGTGACAATTTTGATAGGTTGCACTAAAAAAAATCTGTAAAGATGGTTCAGATTTAGCATGACTGACTGCCTAAATGCTTCTTTTTATGTGTCTATAAAAGTGATATCATCAAAGCAAAGCCTTGGCATGATTAATCTGGCTACAGCCTTCCAGGAGTCTAGGCAGGACATATTGTTGAGGCTGGGTAGAACAGCCAGGGGCCCAAGTCACAGGCCGGGAACCAGGCAAGAGGTAAGAATGAGGCCCCTGCCACTCTTAGAAGCTGGTAGGGCTCAGGGCACGAGAGAGGCACAGAGGAGCTAGGAAATATGTTTTATTTTTAGCATGATGACTAAAGGCATAGGTCAGCCTGGTTCTCAGGAAGGAAGTAGTTTCTGACATGTCTCTTTCTTGAGGGCAGGGCTCACACTGTCCCTCAGGGTAAAGCAGGCTGACATTTCAGGGAGGGGATGAGCTCCATGAGGACATGCATGAAAAATACAGAACCCTTAGGGCTGCCACCCCTAAAAGCCAGGGAAGAAAGGAAGCCTTACCAGAGATGAAGCAGACTGCAGAGGGTTACACCTGCCAGAAGCTGCACCTGCATGGTGTCTCATGAGGGGCAGGGCAACTCAGTGTGTCATCAGATGGAAATGGCTGGGTACGGTCCTCTTCTCCAGTCCTCCAAACCCTGTCGACATGGTGTGAGGGCCTAGGGCTGGTGCCTATCCACCTCTGGGCCCCAGCACACCGGATATTTTGTGTGAATGATTGGCCTATAAAGCTCATTTCATCTGCTTGTTTTTGCATCCTTTCCTTAAGCTCTTCTTCAGAGCACACAAATCCATCATCATTCCCTCCCCACTCAGAGAAAGCAGCATTGGCCCTGAGAGAACCTGAGAGCAGGACAGCACCAGAGAGCACAGGAAGCCACTCTGCCAACTTAGAGAAGCCCATGGATGGCCCCTTAAGACATAAAGATTTCCTCACTGTGCCTACCAAGTTGGTTTACAAGGCCTGTCCAGCTTTGTGAAGACCCAAAGAACAGAAAGGCTTTCGTCATGATGATCCATCCAGAAAGCTGTGTCCTTTTTTTCTTTTTGGCTCTTGGCCCTGATGAGCTATTTAATAGTTCAATTGGAGTGTTGACATAGAGCATATGCACCATCTCAGACCAGGAATTTTCAAGAACATTTTGAGATATTCCTTCCACCTCCATCCCCCAATAGACAGCTCCACCAATGACAGATATCTGAAGTCACAGCCCATTGGCTCTCACTAATGTAGCACTGGGACCACACTGAAGAGCAGCAAAGACTCAGAGAAAGTCAGTAAGGTCAGATAGATGTCATCCAGGTCTTATCTCTGGATGAAGTAAAAAGGAGGCTGATCACTTATAGGTAGAACTGTAACCCAAGGCTGAACCCTAACCCAAATGTACCCTGAGAAGTCCCCAAGTCCAGGTGGGGAGTGAGTGGGGTGAAGCTTGCTTATCCCAAGTCTTCAATACCCATCCATTCTCCCAACCCAGGGCCCACCCAAATCAGTCCTGACCCCCAAGGCAGGACTCTGCTTACGCCTTTCATAATCATAGGTAGTACAGAAAGTATAGGATAGAAATGTCACCCCAGTGCCCTTGGCTTCCCTGAGACCAGGCTTTGCCACCAACAAGACCACAGAGACTGCAGTGCTCAGGGACAGTCAGAGGCCAAATAGCATGCACTCACAAGCAGGATGACCACCAGGGGAAAGACCCTGAAGAGGGCTTACCCCAGTTACTCGGCTAAGGTCCAACACACCTCATTTAATAGGTAAGCAAATAGAAGCTGAGAGAGGTTAGAGGAGTGTCCACAGCATGAAGGACAAGCCCTGTTCTGCTGCAGGCCTACATGATGTTGAGACCTACATAGGAAAGAGACAGCTCAGGCACAGAGGAGGTAATGCCCCGGCCAGAGGAATCCAGAGCTAGTGCTGTCTCAGAGCCATGATGGAGGCTATAGAATTTTCCCACTCACCTATGGCTCCTGGCATCCAGGTCCCAGTTAGGGTCAAGGAAGGTGAGCTTCCCTTACTGTAAGCCTGGCTTTAGAATCAGCCCAGTACATCTGGCGCAAGGGGATCTGTGTTCTGGTTGGGAGGCTCAGAATCTTTCCTGACCCCATATTAACTTTGTTAATATGACTTCACTGTCCAGGATGTATATTGTGCAAGAAGGAGAGGTGTTGTCTCTAGCTCTGTTCCCTCATCCCTCCACCCCCAGCCCATCCTCTTCTCTAAGTAACCCAAGATCTATACCCAAGTCCTTTACAAGCCACTCACCCAAAAGAGCTTTCTGTAGGAAAAGCCTGACTCAAATACACTATGTGACACCCGTCCTTAGAGGTGAGATAGGCAGGAGGTCAGAACCACTGTGCCCACCTCACCTCTACCTCCTGACCAGGCAAGGCCCTGTACTGCAAGAACGGAGGCAGAGGCTGGAAAACTCTCTCAGCAGAAGTCATTCTCTCTAAAAGGCGGGTGGATATGCTCCACAGCCATGATGCCTCAGCAACTTTAAAAAATAATTATCTCTGCACCATGCTCTCCCTCAGTTGTTGGGATCAAAAGAACAGCTTTACTCAGAGGGGAAAGAACAAAGGATAGAAATTGTAAAGATAAATACAGCCAGTGAGACAGCATGACTCTGCTGAGCTGGAGTTTGGCTTTGTTTTGTCCCTTTCTTTTCCTAAGACACTTACCTCACTGTTATGAGGTAGGAACTGCCCAGCTTCAGGCTCCTGGGTCAGTGTAAACCACTGCTGTTGAAACTGGGCCCAGTGCTCTGACTCCTGCCATCACAGTCAGTCAGAAGAGGAAAGGCACTACCAAGTGGTAATGGGTCCTATATCTCTAAGGATCATTGGGGTATTTTCATTAATGATCCAGTCGTGTCCCCATGAACCACAGATGGATGTGACACACAGGTGGCCAACCTGGAAGAAAACCCAAGCATCTGTTCCTGCCACCTGTGTCCCTCACATGACACAATGGCATGTGTAGATGCTGCACGCCATTATACAAAAGCATCCCTTTTGGAGATGGCAACCAGACACAGCCAAGTAACTCTGCCCCAAAGGCAGAAAAAGAAGCATTTGACTATTACTGAGCACAGACTGATCCTCAAGGGACCACTACTGGGACCAAATAGTTCCAGAAGGCAGTAAGTTCTTTTTCTCAAGGATGAGAGGGCAATGCATCAAGAACCTACCTACTTCTGACAGAGTTTGGCTGGAGACGGCAGTATAGAACAATAACGTTAATGATAAATGTAACAGTAAGTATGCTGTAATTCATAAAGCAATCCATATTTTTAGACACTTGCTCTGTACATAGAACTCTCTTATGCAATATGGGGTAGGAGAAACCCTAACACTGCCAACCTACAACCAAACAGACCTCCAAAACTCTACCCATTCCCCTGTTTCCATTGACCTCTCAGTGAACTCCATCACTATTGAGGCCTCCCACACTGACCTAGGCAATGGAAGAGAAGCTAAGACAAATCAGACATGGTTTCTCTTCCTATACAGAATACACTCTGGTAGGTAAAAAGAGAGGGTATCTGGGGCAAGAGAGTGATTTTCTGAGCTGGGCCTCCTGGAAGTGGAAAAGGAGCAAAAAAACCTCAGTAAAGAGAATAGTGCTATAATCACACAAAAAAGGAATTACAAACGCAGCAGGATAAACTGGCAATAAAAAGCAGAATGATAAATGCCAAATGAGGTTTTCTGACAGTAAATGTCAGACAAGCAAGACGAGATGTCTGTTTGAATTGTGGTGATTGGGAAAGATTTACAGAGGGGTCATTTTATCAGTATCTCACAAAATGAGCAGGCTCCCCCTGAGTAGTTGTAGGAAGGGGAATGTGTTTCTAGAGAGAGATTGGCCAACAAGAACATCAGAAGACTGGGGCTTCAGGTTAAATCTTTATTCTTGGGAGTGGGCAGCTTTGAGATAGTAGGTCCAAGGAAGGAGCAGAAAGCAGAAGATGGCCAGCTAGTTAATGTTGAGGCCTAGGTCAGGTGTTCAAGGCCTCAGGCTTAGAAGACATTCACACCTCTCCATTGACTCAAAAAGCCACCCCCCAACCCCCACACACACTCCAACATCACACCACATGGGGGCACTTCTGACTCCAAGAGAGCTTTTTCTATCAAAAACAAAGGAGAAACCTCCAGGTCTCCTAAACACAGCTTATCTTAAAACTACCATTTTCCACTTTCACTCTGTGGGTAGCAAGGGCTCCCTTCCTGTCCCTCATTGCTCTAAGCAATTTGCTAACACAGTATGTGGAACTCAGATGACCACATTGTGTGCTCTTAGTTTCCGTAGACCACTGCCCAGCAGAGCTAGGGACTCACGGGTGATCACTGGGGGCACCAGGGAGAAGAAGGCAGCCTCACAGAAGGGAGTAAATTAGGAAGTGAGCACCTCCAGCTACTCCTAATGTCACCATACATTGCAATCCGCAGTTTCGGCATTTACCGTTTTCACATCCTTGATACCACATGAATGTACAGTGGTTTTACTGCCCTTTATACATACTGCCCAATGTGCCTGAGCAGTCTCCTCTCTCTCTCTCTCTCTCTCTCTCTCTCTCTCTCTCTCTCTCT
>NW_008481768.1:0-1749 GCF_000622305.1 Nannospalax galili | reverse complement strand
CCCTTTTTTTTTTTTTTTTTTTTTTTTTTTTTTTTTTTTTTTTTGCAGTCCTTCCATGTAGAGACTGTTCATCTTTGTTCAGCCTTTGTGTCATACCACCAGAAGGTGGTCAGTAACGTTGCATCCCTTAGATGATGGTTCCACACCATTACTTCTCCATCACATTCCTGTGATACTCTTCTGAGCATGACCACATCTCTTTCCCATTTCCAAACTGTGTGCTTCAGTCACCTTGACTCTGATCTTCACCTTCTCTCTGCAGACATGCCTAAGTCTGGGATCATCCAGAATTCTTCCACTTTGAAAGCTCATCTAGCATCATCCTTGTTATACCTTGTCCCTATCAGGCTTATTCTCCTACTCTAAATAAGACTGCATTGGATTGTTTGTAGACTGAGACATGAAGATGTTGCTTAAGGAGCCATCACTCAACTCACTAGACAAGCTTGTGCAATCTTGCAGGTTGGGCCTCAGAAACTCTACGGTGCCCAATCTTCACAAAGGCCCTTGGTGCCCGCTCATTTCAGCAGCTGTTTCAAGCATCCCTCCTCAGTCCTTTCAGGCTCAGGCCTCTCAGAGCAGATGAGCTACTGTCCTCTTCCTTTAGAAAACAGAAGCCATTAGGTTTCCTCTGCATCCGCTTCCTCCGTGCTTTATTCTCTTTTCTTCTGCTCACTGTGGATGCTAATTCCTTCCTCTTCTTTAAGCCTAGCTCTTTATATGAACTTTGAGTCCATGCCTCACGCCTCTTTTGGGAACCTTCCCTCCCTAGGAGCAGCAGCTTTCTCACTAATATATCAACCTTTTCTTCTTAATTATCTCCTTCTATTCCTTAAAACAACAAACTTTACTGCATATTGGCCATTTTCTGCTTTATAGTCTAGAGGGTTTCAATCTTTCTGACTTCAACTTATGCTATAAAACATATTTCACATTGGAACTCAAACATGCCCACTAACATAACAAAACTGAAATTTTTGAAATAATATTGACCCTTAATATTTGCTAAACACTTTCTTATTTCCTGTTTGATTTTACTTCATCCTACTGTAACTTTAGTATTCTGGTTTATTTAATGTGCGTGTTGCACTCATAGCATGTATTTTACAACCGACCGATAACCTACCACCTGCTATTAGATGATCAATTATTTAATTCTCCTTTCTCCTTAAACACACTATGTATTCCACCACTCAATGAAGTATATACTGTTGTTTTTTCCAATGGAACTACTCATGCTAAATTCTAAGCTTGAATCCCTGTGCACTTGCATTGATCACCCACCTATGGACCAGCTTTAATCCAAGACGACAAACTCCCAGTAATAGAATAGACATGTGGCCAGAGTTTTTCAGGCAATTTTAGGGTCAAGTCTCTGGTGCAGATACAACATAACCCCTAAGAGCGCCATGACTTGGTGGGTACAGGCTGTAGTGATCATAAGTGCCTATCCACAGACTTATCCAGCCAAATAGCATTTTAACTACCTAATGTGTGTTAATATATCAACACAGCTAATCAATATCTTTCTCTCCTTCTCTTACTTGACTCTTACAAAGCCTTTGAGGTTACCAGCTGTACTGTCCTGAAAAAAAACTATCTCCTTCTAAGGTCAACAGATAATTGGGAACTTCACAATCTTCATCTGAAGGGTTGCTTCTCCTGAGTTTAACTCCCAGGCTCCTCCTTCTTGTTAGAATTTCCCATTTTCAACCTCAAGTCACTGTTCTACTATCATGCCCAGAGATC
>NW_008481767.1:0-6688 GCF_000622305.1 Nannospalax galili | reverse complement strand
GGCTAACAATCATCCATAACTCCAGTTCCAGGGGATCCAACACCCTCTTCTAACCTCTGCGGCCATCCGCCACAAGGGTGCACCTACTTACATGCAGGCATCACACTCATACTGACTGAGCTATCCTGTCGATCCCACTCCAGGTCTTTTTGACCTGCCTTTGGCAGAGGTCAGTTAACCTTCCTAGCCTGCAAACTCAGGATGGTACTGTACTACCCAGATGCCCCAGCTCCCCTGCCACTCCCTGGGCCTGGCTGAGCACTTAAGAGAAAAACCCAACTCCCAAATGTAACTGCATTCTCCCCACGGGCAGCAGAGGGTGCCAATGCCCAAGGAGGCAGGAATCAGCTGGGAACCCACAGGAGGAGGCTGCCCTAGAGAACTATCCAGAATCTGAGGAGGCCTGAGGGAGCAGGGAATGAGAGTCAGCTAAAGAATGAGACCCTTAGGGTCAGGGGCCCAGGAGTCCTGAGGTCATGGAGCCCTGGGAGGGCTGGAGGGTGGCTGAGGCTTTCTGGAATCAGCACATCTCACAGGGCTGGCTAGCTGTTGGGATCATGTCACGTCCTCCAGGTGGACTGAGGCACTTTTCAGACCGCCTGCTCTGTTGTTGCTTCGCCAAGCACAACGGTCAGACCACCCACGTGCAGCACATATACCATGGGCACCCTGACTGTCACAGCATCAATCCATGAAAGAAAGCAGGTACCAAGGAGACTGTCACAGTCGGCAACGAGCCCGTGCATGCACCTGTGCACACGCACACACACAGGTACGCTGCTGCACACTCATGCCCAGTACATGTGCACGTGTACACACAGGAATGTAATTGTGCAAGCATGCAGGAGCATGTGCACAAGGGCATACTGTGAATACACAATGCATTTGCACACCTGTGACTGTGTCAGTATACACACAAGGTATACAGGAATACCTCTTCCCTATCTAACATACATTTGCCTGCAAGCACACATATGAAGGGCACATACATGTGCCCAGGCAGGTGCCTGCAGGCACACACGTACATGCCCACACTGTGCCCTCTCCTCCCAGCTAAGTCACGTGCTTTCTGCTCACCTGTGCTGAGTCAGAAGCTGGAGGGGGTTTTGCAGAGAAAGCCCCAATAGTGGCTGTTCTGTACCACCCAGGGTGGCTGGAGGCCCCCACAGGCTCTCCTAGCACTATGTAAGGGGTGCCAACCTCCTGCTAGTGCCAGGCCAGGCACAGCGCCTCAGTGATGAGCCAGATGTCCTCCCTGCCCTCCAGGAGCCCATAGCAGTGGGGCAAAACCTCACATAGGGGCATGGAAGGGACTGCCTAGGCCTCTGAGAACAGAAGTGACAGATGAAGGAGGAGGCAGGAAAGGGTCTTGGGAAGCAGGAACAGCAGGGCACCTCAGGGCATGTGGGGAGCAGGGCCAAGAAGGGGCTGAGCAGCTGAGGTGGCTCTGGGCTCCAGTCAGGGCTCCAGGGAGACAGAGCAGGCTTCTGAGTGCTCAAAGATGAGAGCAGATGTGTCAGAGGCTCTGGAGCCCACAGGGCCTAGGAAGAGGCCACATGAAGTGTGAGCATGGCATCATGGGAGTGTGGGGCTCACCCTACAGGCAGGTCCTAGGACTAGAGCTTCAGGTCACCTCTCAGAGAAGCTGCTCCATCCCCAGAGCACAAGCAGCACAAGGCTTGCTGCTGCCCCAGGGTTGGGACTCAGGCACTCCTCTCCTGCCTGAGCCCAGCCAGGGCCAGGGCGTTGACTTAGGGTGCACATCCACCTGAATCTCAAATAGGCAAGTGTGATATTCTCTCTGCGTATCTCACACAGCAGCTGAGAGATACTCATGACAAACATTATTCATTTTTATCTGAAATTCATATTGTCCATGGTACCTGGGTACTCTGGGGTGGGGGCTGGCAGAGACCCCCAGGAGCCTTGCTGACTCATGCTTTGAGCCCTTAGCTGGCCAGGCCCACAGTTGACTAGTCACTAGCTATCACAGATCCCCAGGTCTGGCAGCCAGGAGTCCCACACTGGCCCTCTGTGCACATAGTTCCTCCCACTCAGGCTCAAGCTGCTCCAGCATTCACAGCTGAGGGAGGGGGCACTTACTTAAGAACACTCTGCAAAGCCCTGACACTGGAGCCCAGGAAATGAGGCACCTGCTGAGCTGGGAGGCCTTCCCTCCCTCCCAGTGGAAGTCCCCTGGAGGGCCACTTGTTGCCCAGGGATTGGGTGCATGCTTGAAGGGATGATGGTACTTCCAGGACCTCTCACCAGGAGCACCTGGCACCCCACAGCTCCCATTAGGGTGGGCAGGCACCCAGAAGATTAGTTACTAGGTAAAAGAGGCCCTGTGCCTGACTTGGATGGGGAAAAGGATGTCTCTGTAGCCAGGAGAGGAGGGAGGGGAATGCTTGGCCAGGGTTTCCCTGGCTGCCCAGGGGAGAAGGATAATGGCCCTGTGGGAGATCAGGTCAGGCAGACACCCAAGGCTGCAGGGAGATGCACTTCCTAGCAGACTGCTGAGAGGCCCATTGTGCTCTTGCCTGACCACAGGAGACTCCCCCCAAATCTGGTACCTCCGTGTGCTGCCAGGGCCACTGCCAGTTCCTGTCACAGTGGGTGCAGAGGTCATGGGAACACTGCAGGTCCTGGAGCTTTGACCAGCACCCCCAGCATTTGCAGTGCTGGCCTCTGAGAGGGTCACTCTTACATCATACCCACTTTACAGACCAGGGAGCTGAGGCAGAGAGAGACATACTTGTAGCCAGGCCTTGGGGTGTCTGTGATGGGAATGTTTTCCACGTGGCACAAGCATATGTCAGGGAGCGATGGTTCTGACCATCAGGAATTGCACAGCATGCGTTGGGGGCATGTGTGTGGCCGCCTGTTCCTGGTGACCTGGTGGTCACTGCCGTCCTTGTCACCTCACAACCCTTAGTGACAATTCTCAGGCCAGAAAGCACAAATGTAGGCAGACCAAAGTCTGCAACACACGCAGAAGCAAAACCCCATCTGCGTGATGTCGGGGACTTTGCAAGGCTGGTGACTGAACCCAGGGCCTGTGCATGCTATGCAAGCTCTCTACTGTGGAGCCATACCCAGCCCATTCCCAGAGCATATTCTGATTAGAGAATTCCCCGGGCAGGTGAAGAGGTACAGGGTTTGCTGCCTTTTGGGACTGGTAATCTGGGGCACAGGGCTGTAGCTTCATAATTGATGCTGAGACCTTGCCTGACACCATCATCTGGAGTTCTGACCTGAAACAAGCCCAGTACAGATACACAATGATGCGGAGTCTCCCTCTGCCTGCCCTGTGGGGCATTTGGTACAAAATGGCAGCGCTGACTGTTACAAGCTCCTGGGGGATGGAAAATGTCTAAAAGAAACAGTGTAGGCTCACAGGACCTCAGCAGCATCCATGTGAGGCTGTGTTAGCATGCATGCATGTAAACATCATGTGCAAGCATATTTGTGTTTGGTGCCCCTGCCCTCTCTTGAGACTCTGGCAGGAGCAAAGGGACTATTTGGTCCTTTCTGTCTTTTTCTGTGCCTGAGGGCCTTGATATTCTTGGAAATATCTTCCCACAAGCCCGTACTTCACCCCCCTCAAGCTCCCTGGACAGCATCTCTGCCCCACTCCTTTTCCAATTCCTGCTGAGTTTCTCTCCCCTGACTGACCCACTCTCCCCCTGCTCTGGAAGCCTCACGACCAGCCTATGCCTACTCCCCTGGTGTCCGCCCCAGCTCCCTCTCCTGGTCCCCTCTGCTAAGCAGCCCCACATTTACTAGGCAGTCATTTTCTCATGACTGCTTTGGCCTGGATGTGCCATGTCCCCACAGACCCACACAGAAGCTGGGATTGCAACCCCATGCAGATGGCGATATGAGGCTTGGCAAGTGAGGCTGGGTCACTGGTGGAGTGTGCCCTAGCTCTGCTCTTGAGGACAGGTTAGTGGTTTTGAGAGCATGCTGTTACGCAGCATGGTAACCGTGCTGCTCTGCCTGCCCCCCCTTCTGTCCTGCAGAACAAACATCCAAATAAACCTTCCTTACGTATAAATGACCAGCCTCAGGTTTTCTGATGAAGCAACAAGAAATGCACCAAGATGAACGATAGCCAGAGGCCCAACAACTCATCAGCTCAGGCAGTGGGAACCTGAGGCCAGAGGCTGGGCCTCCCAAGGTGAACTGCTTCCTCCTTGGATCCAGTCACAGGAGCCCGAATCACTGCCATCAGAGGAAGATGACAAGCACATTCAGAGCCCGAGGCTCAGCCTGCTACAAAGCTCAAGTCCGTGACTTTGCAAAATGTCTACTAAACAGTAGACACATTAAGACATCTCCAGGCCAAAAAGGATTTAACAGCTTAAGAAAAATGCTGGCAACGCTTGAAAGTGGACTTCTGTGTGCTCAGAGGAGTTGGACGGTGTAAAGAGAAGCTTAGGAGCAGAGGCAGGGCTGGCCCATCCTCCAGGGTGTGGTCCCACCCTGCCCTGCCCGGGTCCTCAGCCAAGCACTCCAGCGGCTCTCTCCCTGCCCGGCTGGCTTCCAGCAGCACCTGCACAAGCAACCCTGCTGCTCTGCTCCGGCCCCTTCTTCCCGCTCCAGGCTTACTCCTCCCTCAGGTCACCCTCCTCTGCACTGCGCACTCAGGGCTCCCCTGCTCCTGCTTTGTGCCGGATGCAGAGAGGTCACCACCCTCTGGCCCTCTTTCTCCCCTCTGAGGAGGGAAGGGCCTCGTTCCTCAGCAGTCAGTCACAGTTGCCCCAAAGCTGCATCTGTAAATACTCAAAGGTCTCATCATCTGCGGTAGAGGACCACACAAAGAACTTCCAAGTCCAAAGGGGATGCCACACCGGCCTCTCCCCACCTGATCCCCTCGGCCTCAAGTTACAGCCAAGTTACTCTGCTGCCCCAGAGCAGGGGGACCCACAGACACTGACCAACCAGAGTAGAAAGGCTTTGACCCACGGGGAACCTGCTGAGGGCACCCAGGGTGCTCTCTTCCACACTCCCAGACTCAGCCCACCCCCAGGCTTTTCTCTGGAGCACAGAAGGCCACAGCTAGGGTCCAGATCATCCGGGAAGTGCCAGGCCCTGTGGCATCCAGAAGGGACAGACATCCAGGAACCGGGTCCAGGGCCATGCTGATGCTGCCTTTCACAGAGCGCCCCGCCCCCCCGCCGTCACAGTCACCCCATACAGCAGGTACGCAATGCAGATGGGGCATCTGTGGCACCTAGCTCCGGAGGACGCAGGCTCCTTACCGGGAAGGACTGGAAGAGCTGGAAGGAGCCGACAAGCCAGATGTAGAGGTCGGAGTGCACCTGGGTGGAGGTGCCGTTGAACGTGTTGGCCACCACGAGGAAGGAGTAAGGCCCCACGGTAAAGAACTCCCAGTCGTAGGCGCCGGATGTGGCGATGGACTGGTTGGCCTCGAAGAGCTGGGTGCTGGGGTTCCACTTGTAGACCACGCTATTGATGTTGTGATTGTCCCCTGGAACCCAGGTCAGCGCTGGGGGAGGGGAGCTGGTACCATGGCCCCCAGCTGCTAAGGGACACAGCCTAGCCCTGTCCCTGCGTGCCTCAGGGCTAGCCAGGGCAGAGACAGACATCGTAGATTGCTCTGCATCCTGAATCCCTCCCTCACCTCACCCCAGGCAGCCTTGAGCTCCAGCCCCCAGGCTTTCCCAGAAGAAAAGGCAAGTGGGTGGTACGGTGGCACAGCCCACGACCGGCGGCCTTTTGCTATTTAAGTCTCACTAACCTCCCACCTCACCTCCCGCCTCAACCCTCTCCTGTGCTGACAGGTACTGTCTGATCTTATACTAAGGTCTCCCCATGGTGCTCCCTGGAGGCCCTCCCCCAGGGTTTGCCTCTCCAGGATACCCTGGTGTTGGGTATCCACTACACCCTGAGTACAATGGCTGGGGCTCCTCCCTAGGTCCTGTGACTGCCTGGTGGGCTGTAGACCTGAGTGGACACTGCACTGTGTGGTCTGGGGCGGGCTGACTCAGAGGAATCCTGCAGCTGCCCCCTCGTCCTGAACCTAGAACATCCCTGGAATTCCAGGATTGAGAAGACTTGGCCAGCACTCCTGGTAAGAGCCTGGCCCAGAAACCAGGTTTCCCAGCCTCCCAGGCTGTGCCACCTGCTGCCCTCTCTGGCATTATGGAACCAGTACCAGAAGGCCAGGCCTGTGATCAGAGAAGGGAGGGCAGTGGCCGCATACCCATTCACACCAACACGCCTTCCTCTTACCACCCTGGTTCTGGTCAGTATGCAGCCTGGTTGCTGTGCTGGCCCGATTCCTCCATACCAGGAGGGAAGCCAATGGACACAGTCCACACTGGGGTTCAGTGGCTTCTCCTGTGGGCAGGAACCACACAGGCCCATCTGTCCTCCTTATCCAGGTGAGCAGTGGCTGTGCTGGACTTTTGTTTTGGAGATAGGGTCTCACTATGTGTCCTTGGCTGGCCTGGAAGTCACAGAGATCCACCTGCCTCTGCCTCCTGAGTTTGTGGAGGTCACAGAGATCCACCTGCCTCCGCCTCCTCTCTTTCAGTGGCTGTATGCTAGAGTTTACATGGTGTCACTCTGACCGCAAATGTCAGAGTTGAGCTTTGGGAAATGGGCCATGCATCTCTCTCTCTCTCCTCTCTCTCTCTCTCTCTCTCTCTCTCTCTCTCTC
>NW_008481766.1:0-6933 GCF_000622305.1 Nannospalax galili | reverse complement strand
CTTTTCTTTCTATTTTTTTAGGTCCCAGACTGTGATTTTTATCTCTAGAAGTTCAATCAGGTGAAGGCATCCTGGGGCTGTAGCAAAGTAATAGAAAACTAAAGGAAAATTTCCCTGGTTATTAGAAAGGTTCAACATTAAGACCTGGGTACCCCAGGACCATGTGTGGAGAGAGGACCACAGCTGGCCTTCAGGGGAGTTGGATGGTGTGTTCTAGAGATTCAGTTCTCCCAAGCCCAGAATCTGCAAATACCAAAGGCCTCCCCTGTCCCCAGCATAAGAGGCAAAGCCTCTGCAATGCATAACCTGGGACCTCAGGGGAGGGGGCTGTGGGAAATGCAGAGACTCAGAGAAGATTGAAACTGCTGTTCAGCACCAGGAAGTCCTCCATGCTCTGCTCTGCCCCACCATCAGTCTACCAGCAGAGGAATGTAGAACCGTGGCTCACAGTAGGGGTTCCAAGCTTCAGGCTCATGTGAGGGGACCACAGCTACAGGAGGGGTCCACAGCTTCTGATCCACAAGAGGGGACCGTGACTTAAGGTTCATGTGAGGAGACCACTGTTTCAGTTCATGGGAGGGGACCACAACTCAGGCTCACGAGAAGGTCCACAACTCTAGCTCACAAAAGGGGCCCTCAGCTCCAGCTCACAGGAATGGGCCACAGCTCTACTTCACAGGAGGGCACCACAGTTCCAGTTTATAGTAGGTGACCACAACTCCATGTTCATGGGAGGGGACCACAGCTCCAGTGTACAGGAGGGGACCATGGCTACAGGTACACAGGAGAGGACCATAGCTCCTGATTCATGGGAGAGGACCAAGACTCAAGGTTCATGTGAGAAGGTGACCACAACTCTAGCTCATAGAGGAAATCTCAGCTCCAGGTTCAGAGGAGGGACCCCAGCTCCAGCTCACATGAGGAGACCACAACTCGGGCTCATGGAGGGGGTCTACAACTCCAGCTCACACAAGGTCACCAAAACTCTGGCTCGAGAGGGAACCTCAGTTCCATCTCACAGGAGGTAACCACAGCTCTGGTTCACAGAAAAGGACCACAACTCTTGCTCAAAGAAGAGAACCACTGCTCCAGGTTCATGGAAGGGGACCAAAGATCTGACTCACACAAGGGGACTAAAAATCCAGGCTCACAGTAGGGGACCACAGCACCAGGTTCACAGGATGGGGCCATAGCTCTGCTTCTCAAGAGGGGACCACAGTGCCAACTCAAAAGAAGGGTTCACTGCTCCAAGTCCACGAGAGGGGACCACAGCTTCAGATCACATGAAAGGACCACAACTCTGGCACGGGAGACAGTAGCTAAAGGTTCACAGGAGACCACAGCTTCAGCTCTTGGGAACACCCCCCCACACACACACACACTTCAGTGTCCCCACAAGGGAACCTCAGGTACAAGTTCATGGGATGGACCACAGCCCCAGCTCATGGGAGACAACCACAGTTCCAGGCTGATGTGAGGGGACCATACCTCCAGGCTTATAAGAGCCAACTGTAGTTCCAAGGTCTTAGAACAGGAACACAGCTGTAAGTTCACAGGAAGGCCCCAGCTCCAGGTTCACAAGAGGCAGACACAGCTCCACGCTCATAGGAGTGGGTCACTGTTTCCATTATGCTGGTTCCTACTATTTTGCTGTTTCCATTTCTCTGTCCACATGATTATACTTACGTTTAAGTTAGAGCATTTTGTCATCTGTGAAGGAAACAAAGGCAACAGTTATTTTCTGGCTTGATTGTCTCACTTTCAGAGATGGTATTCGAGAAAGCCACGTTTTTGCTTTCACTGGAGGAGACAGATGGATCACATGATTTGCTGTTGTACGTGATCAAGGTTCTGGTTGGCTTTTTTTGGTGATTGTGGCTTTCATATCTTCCTCCCTGGGCACAGAGAGCCATTGATGAGAGATCTTCCTCAGAGCCACGTTTTGCAGAATGCCACCACCACCGTCTTGGCTCTTCAGCCATTTTCTTCCTTAATTGTCAAGTCCTTTTGAGCCTGTGCCTAACTTGTCACCTGGATGATGATGGTGGCCAACTGACCATGGGTGAACAGCACAGTAGCCACTGCTAGCCTCAGACCTTGACAAAAGAGGTGCACAGCATGTGGCAAGGTAGGGTGGTCACAATCTTACTTGGAGTTGCATCATGCCACAGCAGCCATCTTGGCTCCTCGACCATTTTCTTTA
Organism: Nannospalax galili; assembly: GCF_000622305.1. Taxonomy (NCBI): domain Eukaryota; kingdom Metazoa; phylum Chordata; class Mammalia; order Rodentia; family Spalacidae; genus Nannospalax; species Nannospalax galili. Next base: position 4,730 of record NW_008481766.1, on the reverse strand, counting down.
ATCGCCAAGTCTTTTCTTACCTGTGCATAGCTTGTCCCATGAAAAAGATGATGAATGGCTGACCATGGGTACAAGGCACAGTGGTCCCTGAGGACCCAATCCCTGGCAAGAGAGGGCTTAGCACAAAGGTGGTCAGAACCACCTCCTGGTTGCGCCTGCCACTAGGACCCTAGACTCAGCCAGAGCTATGTGGCCACAAGCTCCAGGCACTAGTGCTACAGGACAACTCATTTTTGACCTTTTATTATCATTTCTTGAGACAGGCTCTGATGTGTTCCAAGCTGGCCTGAAATACAACTATGTAGCTAAGGATGACCTTAGAAAACTGATCCTCTTGCTTCTATATCCCAGATGCTGGTATTATAAGTGTCTACTACCAAAGCTGTTTGCATGAGGTATTAGGAGTTGAAATCAGGGCTTCATGAATAATAAGCAAGCTCTCTACCACCTGATCTAGAGCCACAGGCCCATTATATCTTTTTTCTTCTTGTATTTTATATATTTTATATGGTACACATTTTATTGTTTTTAAATAATATTTTATAAATTCTTTGAGAATTGCGTATGTTATTTTGATCATGTTCGACTCCCGATACATACCCACCTCTCTACTCACACATGCTCACATCACTCTTTTATTTTTCTAAAGCCCATAAGTTTCATTTCTGTTGTCCAAATACACTTGGTTGTATGGCCATCACCTAGAGTGTGGCTTAGTTATCAGGGGCCACATCCTTAAAGCAAATTAACTTTCCCTCTCCTGGCAGCTATCAATTGTCAAAAGGTCCTCAGGAAGGACTGGGACTTCATGCCACCTCCCTTTGTATGTGGAATTTTTGTCTGGTTTACATACTGTCACGAGCACTGTAAGGTCACATGTACAACTGCTGTTTTGCCTGAAAACACTGTTCCACTGTAGCTGTCCATAGCCTCTGGCTCTTATATAATCATTCCACCTCTCTTCCATGAAGATTCCTGAGTCTTGTTGGGAAAAGCATGATATAAATGTCCCATTCAGGGCTGAGAACCCTATAGTCTCTAATTCTCTGCACCATGACCAGTTGTGGATCTCAGTCTTGATCAACATCTACTGCAAGAAGAGTCTTTCTGATGAGGACTGAGAGAATACTAATCTGTAGGGATAGTGTATACGTCATTAGAAGTTGATTTAATACTACGTGCATTTATCAGAATAATAGTAGGATCTCCCCTAGGATCTATGTCCTACCTAACCACAGGTTCTTGGCCCAGATAGCAGTGCCAGGTAGGAGTTCCATCTTATAGAGCAGGCCTTAAGTTCAAATAGACAGTATTTGATTACTCTCATAATATTCATGCCATCATTGCACTAGTGGACTTATCTTGCCTGGTTAGTGGTTAATGTAATTGATAACTTTCACAGCTGGGTAAAGCTAATGATTATTTTTCTCCTCTGGTAGTGCGCATAGCCCCTTTCAGCACTATAAAAACTAGCAGTAGGGATGAAGCTTCTTGGACAATGCAAACTTGATAAGAAAAAGGAGTTTAAGACATTTTCTCCCTCGGCCTTCAATAAAGTAAAATATAACACATATATATGTTAATGGTTGATTGGCATTGGTGCATCATGTTAGTACCTGTGTCAAAGGGTTAAATGTCAAGGGAGAAGAAGACATAACATGAAACTAAGAAATGTTTTTCTGCTGGAGAATAAAGTCTAAACCTGACACTGTATTTTATTTTTATGTTCTCAGTCTTCCCAGTTGTATAATATTGAGTAGATAAATGAGTTAATAGATGGATCCGTAATGAAGGGGAAAGTCCATGACACTATGGATGCTCTGGTGATTAAATCATTTATCGCTTTATGGGAAGGCCAACACCTTGTTTTGCCAACCTGATGTCTCATCTTCTCCACAGCACTCCTGTACCTGCTATGAACACACCGAGACTAGAAACAAAATCATCAAAATGTTCTCCCAAGCCACTAAAAAAGGCCAATAGTAAGAAAATCAAATGACTGCTCCTTCGTTTAGTCACACGTGTGAGGGGAAAATAGAACTAGAATTAATGAATCTCAGTTGGGTTTACCACCATTCTATTTGGACTATAGTTGTTCTCAATTATTTTCATGAAAGACAAAATAAAACCAAACCAAACAACAACAAAAAACCCTCCTGGTAGATCAAACTAATGTCTATTAACCATGAGCATCTTTCTGCTTCTGGTGGCACTGTTCTTCTGTTGTTTTGCATGTATCTCTGTGTAGGGTTGTGTGCACATGTGTATGTGTGTTCCAATACATGTGCACGTGTGCATGCGTGCATACCCATGTGTGCATATGTGTACAGAAACACAAAGCTGATCACTCATTATCTTATTCCTTGAGGCAGTTGAGCCCAAAGCTCACTGATGGGGCTGTTCTATCTAGCCAGCTTGCTCCAGAGACCCCATCTCCACCGTCTGAGCATTGAATGTGGACTGCCATGCCCACCTGGCATTCATGCAGGTGCTGAGCACTGGTACTACACCTCTCGTGCTTGGGCTGCAAGCACTTCACCCACTGAGCTGTTTCCCCAACCTCAATTTTGCTATTATTAAACATAAAATGGCTTTTGTTTAGGAAGCTTTTGCTTTGAAGGATTCTATTCAAAACTTCCTCTATTCAGTGTAACATGAGAGAATTAACCAATAAAAATATAGTCATCTTAGGGTATTTTATAATACATTTTGAGTCCCACATTGAAATTAACAATGACAGTATATTTAGAGAATTTTGAAAAAGCACTGAAGCCCCAAAAGATATTTTTTTTCCAAACTGGTAACAACAGTGAACACTCAGAATTCTAGAGAAAAGAATAAAATCCCTACATTGCCTGAGAGCTGTCTATAAATCACAGCAATAGTCATTATTTTTGGTCTCCACACAAAAAAGCTCTTTTTAAAGAAAAATGCTGTCTCCGTGGTTGCCTTTGCCCTAGAATACTATCTAGCAGGTATCTATTTTAAAGTTCAAGGTCTCACTCTTCAGTACCGTGTCATTATTTCTCTCTACACTATTGCTTCATGTGTCTAATTCAGTGTTTGCTTTGACTGCATAATTCCCAATATGACTCATTCTGACATTAGATCAACCTGCCTTCATAACTGCCTCATTGCAAAGGTGACTCACAAATTTGAATAAGCCATGTGCGTATTACTTAGCATTTCCTTATAGGTAAATACCTGTTCTAAGTGGAAGATAGTTCTGTGAATACTGTTCTGTGAATTCTAACACAAGATTGTACCTTGCTTTAGGATTTTATGTGATATATAACCTAATATACATAATGAATGTATGTCAACCACAGATTAGTAAAACAGCAAGTTAAATTTTTTCAGTATTTAACTTCCTTATCTCCTAGTTCAAAACTCTATTGCTATAGTAACCAAAGCTGATTTTTGAGATACATTGCGTTTACATTTTTTGAGAGTACCAAATTGTAAGATCAGTTAAAAGAAAATATTTATTTTGTAAGTGGCATGAAATTAGAAACACTAATTTTTATTAGGTATTGATTTTTAGTAAATTATATGACATAAAATAAATTCCCAAAATTTTACATTTTATTCGTAGGAAATATTCTCTGCATTTCTAAATTAATTTCACAATTCTAAGTTTATACTTGTTGTGGTACCAAGTATAAAATGGGAATAACTTAATTTTTTCTTTGTGTGTTTAAATAAAAATCCTTAATCCTCAGAGAAATATTTAAAGATAATTAACTATAAGGTAGTAATTTAAATTAATTCCAAGCTCTTGGTAACATTGTTCTTATTTTTGTGGTCACATAATGTTCACAATTAAGCAGAAAAATTAGAGGTGTCAGCTCAAGACTCTACTTCTATTTTGATATAAATATTTAAATATGTTTCATTTATGAGCCATTTAACAAATATAAACACCAAATACTCTTTCACAAACTGCCTCATTCCTCACTTGTCTGAATAAAGCGCATGGTAGCAAATGTGGATCTCAGAGAGTCTTACATGTGGAAACTGAAAAAGAGACTTCAGCAATCAGAAATTTATAATAAAACATGGTATAAAAGTCCTTAGGGAAGTTCAAAAAGGAAATACTAAAGAAAAGGAGATCAATGCTTGTTTTCTATTGTTAAACACCCAGTTTCTACCCAGGCTGAAAAATGGCATATAGAGTTGCCACATAATAGTCCATTTACAAATCAACAATCATAATTTCTGAACTTGTCCAATTGCTACTGGCATATGAAATTCCCACACCTTGGTGTCCTCTACAGAAAAGAGACTAAAATGGTTAGCCCTCTGATGAAAGCTTCCTGAGTCAATCCTGTGGCAGGTGGCATCACAGTGGAAGCCATGTGAGGAGGACTTGTGTGTCAAGACAGGAAGTAAGAAGCTGGGAGCCAGACTCATACATTTTGTAACAAACCTTTCTTGTCAGAACATGAGCATTTCAAAGATCTCCAGCATAGCCTGTAAAGCAGATATTAATCAGTTCAGAGAGTGGAACTCAATGAATTAATTACCTTCCCCTGGACACCATCTCTCATAAAGTTTCCACCAACTTTACTATATAAAACTAAGGACCAAGCTTCCAGCACAGAAATCTTTGGGAGCTATAACAAATATCAAAATCAAAAAGTTCCTACATTCACCAATTAATGAGTATAGTTTCCAATGATTTAAACCTCTCTCTCTCTCTCTCTCTCTCTCTCTCTCTCTCTCTCTCT
>NW_008481765.1:0-8555 GCF_000622305.1 Nannospalax galili | reverse complement strand
GTGCTGGGACTCAAACCCAGGTCCTCTGCAAGAGCAGCCAGTGCTGTTAACCGCTGAGCCATTTCTCTGGTTCAGCTATTACTTTTAAATATTTACTATCAGTTCAATATCTTTTACTGTAAAATGATTTCTTTGATCTTATAGAGTCTAGATAGTCTTGTATTGAGCAATTTCAGAGAAAATATTTAATTTTAAAAAAGAAAGTGATGTAATGAACAAAGGTATAAACAAAAGGGCTAAGGAGATCAGCTATCAGAGCAGCCAGAGAAAATAAACAATTGAGTACCTCCCCCACAGGATAACCTGCAGGTGATTCCTAAGCCTCTAATACTTAACTTTGGGGAGCCAGGTGAAAGTTTCCTTGCCTTCTCTTCTGAGGGGGAATTTTTTAGATTTTATTGATCAAGTCCTTTCAGAAAATCTTTACAGAAAAGATTTTCTCTGATTTGTGTCATAGTTGGATCCAATTTGGAAAGTGGAGCAATTAAGTGTCAGAACCTTTCATTAGGACTAGGCTCTTTAAAACTGGCTTTGATCCAAAACCCCTGGACTGAACATTCCAGTCATCCATCTTCCAGAGTTTCCAGTGTGGGATTGGGGTGTGGGTTGATTCGACTTCTCAGAGGCACAGCTTGAATGCTTCCATTTGATTTTGTGCTTCCAACATGTTTTCGGGGATCTGAGATCTGGGAAGGTCTACACCATATGGTCTCGATAAGGTGATAGATTTTCAGATTCTGGGGATTGGCAGGAAAGGGTAGGAAATGAATTAGAGGCAGGAAAGGAAAATTATCGAGGCCTAACTCATTCATGAAAAACTTTTGAGCCATGCATTACCATAGGATCAATTTTAGCAAAAGGGTGTGTGTGTCCCCTCACCTGCATGGAAGGAAGTTGCAATCTCTCAAACGTAGAGGGCTTTCTTTAAAAACCAATGGCAGTGAGTGGCAGTCTCGGGTTTCCAGAACAGACCCCTGGCTTTGAGGGTAGGGGCAAAGCGAGGAGGGGGCAGTTTTTGTATTCCAATGGAGATACCGGTTGAGGTGGGCTAAGAACAAGATACACGGTCTTCAGCTGGGAGTTGATGGTTTTAGAGAGATCTAGAATCGATGTAATAAATACAAAGCCAGGTGCATATAAGCCAAGAGGGTCAAAGCTCCCTTGCGGCAGTCCATTTTTAAGAAAAGGCGCCGCATGTGATTCCTAACAAGCAAAGAGAGCCAGTGGAATGAGGGACTTTCCTGGACCTCAGAATTCACACCCAGGAACCTGGCCTGCAGTTCAGTTTGTGCCTGGCCGGCTGGGTGAAGGCTCTCCCGGCCCATCCGTCTGTCGCCTCCCTGCACTTTGCTTTTCCTCCCCAGTGTCTGTCCTGGCCCTGCGGTTGCCTGCCCATTTCTCCATCCTCCGGGAGCTGATGCAGTCGCCGGCTGGCGGGCCGCTCCGGCGCGCAGAGGGTTAAGCAGCGGGGGCGGCGCGGGGAGGCGGGAGCGCCGGGCGCCGAGGGTGCGAGGACCCGGCCAGCAGCGGGTTAAGCGCCTCCCGCGCCGAGAGGGCTGAGCCCCAGCCGCCGCTCCGAGCTCGCATTCGGATCCGCTAGAGCAAGAAGATGGCGACCGACGGCGCGAGCTGCGAGCCCGACTTGTCCCGCGCCCCGGACGACTCGGCAGGGTCCATGACGGAGGCGGCGGTAACCGAGTTCCCGGGGCGCGAGTGGGGCGCGGTGTAGACGCGGGCCGTGGGCAGCGCCCGGGTCCCGCTGGACAGTCCTTAAGTCCAGCCTCCCTGCGGGGTGACCCTTCCTCAGGTTGCCCCTTCTTCGGGGTGCTCGGTTTCCGGAGTGCCCCTTCCCTGGGGGAGCCTTCCTCCGGGTGCCCCTTCCTCTGGTTTCCCGTTCCTTGGGGTGCCTCCTTATCCGGAGGGGCGCGTCCCCAGGGTCCCCCTCCCTGCGGTGCCTCCTCTTCGAGGTGACCCTAACCTGGCAGTGCCCCTTCCCCAAAATGCCCCTTCCCCAGGTTGTCCCCAAGGCCGGGGCAGGTTCCCGTGGGGCGAGGCGTTCACCAAACCAGGGGACCCTCTGTCCTCCTGCAGCTCTCCGCATGCGTCCTTTGGGACCCCTTTGCCCACACCGAGGGATGCGGGGTACTAGGGCCAAGCGAGGGTTGAGCGCTTCCTGGTGGATCTCACCCCCCATTGTTCACCTCTCCCAGTGTGGTGCGATCAAATCTCTGGGGTACCTGGCACCTCTTGGGGCACTCGGGGAGACAGCTGGGGGCGGGGGGCGAGGAGGGCCGTCTCCAGTTAGGTGTGGGGGCTGCTCTTTGTGCTGCTGGTTAGGGTTGTGTGCTTGGGGGAGGTTGGGTGGGAGAGACTGGGTGCCCAGCTGTGGGCGCAGCTGCTGCTGCAGAGCGCCAGCACTTTGGGTCCTAGCTGCCTGCGGCTGGATCACTTAGTGCTGAGGTGGATCTTCCCCCATAGATGCCAGGTTGAGGTAGGGGTGCTGCACCAGGTGTCACCTCATTGTTCCGGTTCCCCAGAATGTGTGCGGGCGTGCGGGTAGCTGCTCCTGTTCTTCATACTGTATGCCCGCACGGTCGCCAGTGGATCCCAGTCTGCCCTGGTTGGGAAGGAGGGCTCGACTCACACTGCCAGGGTGGAAAACGATCACAGGGCTTGGAAAGGAATCTTCGCAGAAGCTGCAAAAAACTGCTTAGAAAGCCAGGTCTGGAAGTGCCTCCCACTCTTGGCCAAATCCTGCAGTTTTCCCAGAGGACAGAAATGGGATGGAGTGAGTTGGGCGTGGATATCCCTGCTGTGTCTCCCACTACCTGAGCGGTGTGCCTGCAGGGCAGCAGAGGGCAGGGCCAAGCATAAACAGCCTGGGCTGCTGAACTTCCTCCCACGTCTCTGGTAGAGTGGGAGAGAAGTGGAGAATGGTACAGTACCCGGGCGCAAGAGCTGCTGATCTCTGAAAAGAAAGGGGACAGGACAACTACTAATTCCCACTGGTGAAACGTAAATGCTGAGCTAAAACTTTTGGGAAAAAATGAGTTTTCCATTCTTTGCAGGAGACATGAAAACTTTTAAGAGCTTTCAAGTGAAACCTTTGCACTTGGGAATAATTTTCCTTCTCTGAGATACAAAGTGGAAAACAGTAAGCCCCACTGGAAAACTGAAATTCTCCCAGAGATGGTGAGGGGAAAGGAGGGGAAAACTTGCTTCTGTTTCCCCAGGAAGGTGTAATTTGTTTGTATAATCTACTTAGAACACACTACTTTATGTCACTCCCAAAATTTTAATTAACTGACAAACCAGCCACAAACATGTGACTTATGATATGTACCTGATACACAGTTCTGTTTGGGCTGACTATAAACAAGAGTTTGTTGTCAGGAATATGTTTGTGCTAACAAGGTCAGTCTTTCTGTCTACTATTAAAAAGTTTCAAGAGTCTGACTTGCTGATAAGGTGGGACTTGATTATTTTCCTCTGTGAAAAGGAACCTCCTTTATTATTCCTATAGAATCCTGTATTGTTCCCCTGTGTGCTTAAGAATGCTTTAGCCTAGCCTTTTATGTTTAAGTAAAAATTTGACTACTTTTTATTCAGTAAAACTAGGCATTTTATTTTTCAAATAGTTTAGACTTGAAATGGGGCTTTTACACTGGCCCCTTCTTACAGGCTAATTTTTATTTTATTTGTTTTGTTTGTTGTTGTTTTGGTTTTTTTTTTCTTTTCTTTTTTCCTCTTTTGAGACAAGGTCTCTTGTAACCAAGGCTGACCATAAACTCCTGATCCTCCTGTCTCTGCCTTCCAAGTGCTAAAATTACCACACCTGGCTTCAGACTGATTTTTAAATTAAAAAGAAAAACTAGGTAGAAGAACTGGATTCTTGCCAACAAAGGACTTTGCTTTTTATTTTAGTGAGCAATTTTTAAATTGTTTTGCTTTGTAGAGATTTATTTCATTTCAAAGTGGTTTGCATCTTGAACAATTTTATATATACATTTGGCAGAACTAAGACAGAGGAGCCTGCAAAGCAGTAGGCTATTTTTGACAGTGAGTGTTTTAACTAACTTTGTGACTATTTAGATTGTTGCTTAGGAACTGATTTAATTTATAGTTTGCAGTTTAATATAATTTTCAGTGGAGTGTTATAAATTTAGTTTGTGATACTTGTTCTTCGTTGTTTAAATTCTGAAAGCATCCTGAGTGTAAAGCTGGCTAACAGCTACATTATTCAATAGGATCGTATTAATAGACTATGCTGTGAACCGTGCTTGAGCCCTGGGTTATTTTCAGTATCAGCCAAATGGGATGACTTTTATAGGCCATATTGCTATTTCTACTCAGAATATAACTCCTAACGGATATGGTAGTATGGAAAACCGAAATCTGCTTTTTATTGTCACGGTGGAATTTAGGAGAGGAAAATGGAGCTCCTTTTAGAGCTATATTTGGGAAGCCAACCAGCATTCTTCTCATTCTGGGAGCTCTGGATCAGTTAATATGCAAAATGTCGCTATAAATTTTGCTGTCAGAGTGACAATGACAAGGAAAACCTTGGGCAATGTTTCTGTTAAAAATGCACAGCAGTAAATTAAATTTAATTAATGGCACCTTGAATTTTTTTTAGGTGACTGTATTAAGTATAAGTGCAATGAAAGGAATCGTCTTAGCCAATTTTGCTTTTTATTTTTAAGAAAACTAAATTGTAGTTATATAGTAGCTATGGAATATTGTAAGTTTGATAGAATAATTTTAAGAGGAAATGACATCAACTTAACACACATTACTATTCAGTTACAGAGATGAAAACATCATGAGAAACATCATGCCCTTAAGTTAATATATGGTTATGATAAACTCTGAAATACACCACCGAATCAAATCATGACAGGCCAAATAATATGGGACAAAAGTGTTGGGAATAGCAATCAGATAAGGCTCTGGAAATGTTTCACATTTTATTTGGGCCTTAAGATAGAAGATCTTGAACAGAGACTCCAGAAAGCATGTGAGACAGTGGCTAGTTCTCGGGGCTTCTTAAGAGATGGTACATGTAAAACTCGAATACAACCTCAGCAGCGGGTTTTAGAAAATCATTTAGAATTTGCAAAAATTGAAAGATTACAGTGGACCTGTTTTGACTGTGATATTGTTGCTCTTTCTAAATAATGGATTGTATATTTCTGTCTGTACCTGTTTTATTTTCATTATTTATTTTTATTGCTGCTGTTGCTATTGTTAAATCACAGCAGCAATTTTGTGTCGAGAAAAACATTTGCCCTGTTTGTGATTGAATCCCTGCCAAGGTTAAATTGGCTGGATCTATTCTCCTATGTTTTCCTGAAGTTTATAGGTTGAGAAAATGTTTCACAGCATCAGTACTTTGTCAGCAACAACAGATATCTGCTGTCAATCATGTGGACAGCAGGACTGTAGCTGGGAGAGAGCACACTACTCTCTCAAGGAGAGTTGTGTAAGTTGATTTGTTAAAGAAAGCTCCCCAGAAGCTGTAATAATACTTAATGTTGATCATCTAATTGGAAAATATACTCTCTATGTTACAAGATTAAAATGAAACTTTTGGTCTGTGGTTTGTAATAATTAACACTGCAGATGCTACAGACCTTGAATCAAAAGACTTATATTCTTTTTTTCTTTCCATATTTTTCTCCTTCTTTTTCAGTGCTGAGGATTGAACATAGTAGATACATGCTCTATCATTATAATTACATCTTTAGCGCTTTGATTTTTATATTTTAAAATTTATTAATTATTACTGTGTGTGTCTATGTACACATGTCACAGCACATGTATGGAGGTCAGGGCAATTACGGAGTTTGTTCTGTCTTTCTGCCTTTATATGGATTCTGGAGATCAAACCTAGGTCACCAGACTTGTGAAGCCCATACTGTTACCTACTGAGCCATCTTACAACCCAGTTTTCATTTTTACATTTCCCTTTCTCAAACTGCTTTTTTCAATGACATTTCAACTGCTTTACAGACCTTTTGTTTTCAAATTTAATTTTCAACACATTAGTTTTCTTTTCAGTTTCCTCTCTCCACTGTGATGACTGAGGCTAGGGATAGGGTGGTGGTAAGAGAGTGACCACACTACTCCCATACACAATTCTTTCAGCATTAAAGTCAAAGCCATGTTACCCAGTAGGCAACAGAGGATTGGTTGGATAGGAGAGAAACTTCAGAAGATTTGGACATAGGAAAATGGAATGGAAGGAAAGATTGGGCAGAAAGGAGGTTAGAAAAGGGTTATGAATAGTGGAAAATACCATGGAATATGGGCCTAGAATCCAGCTTTTAAAGTACCTAGCAGGGGTAGAGTTACCTCTGACTATGGGCTATGGCCTGTGCCACCTCAGTTTATATGAATATTGCTTCAGAAAGAGACTTTATTTGAAGACACTTGATTGGATTCCTCTCCTGGAGTTTTATTGTGAGCCTTATATAACATAGAAAAGATGTGTTTGGGGGTGGGAAATACCCCATTAAAGTGCTTGAAACCAATGTAAAAGAGCCCAGCATGGTAGTATGCACTTATAATCCAAGTACTGGGAAGGCAGAGACAGGAGGCTCTCTGGGACTTGGCCAGCCAGCCCAGTCTACTTTAGGCCAGTGAGAGAACCCGCCTCAAAAACAAAGTGAAGATGCTTGAGAAATGATGCTGAAGATGACCTCTGGTCTCCACACAGAGGTGCATATATGTACACATGTACACTCACAATCACACAGACATACATACCCCCCCATACACAAACTTATGTCTTTTCTATTTGGGAGTTACCAGAGTGTAAAAATATCTTTAGCAGTGAAAGATTTGTAATTTTTTAGTTTTATCTATTTTAAGTGACTTAAACAAAGACTGTAATCAGTATGTATGGCATGGTGTGGTCTATGTAGAAATACTGATTTTGGAAAAAAAATTTGTTCTCTTTAAATAAACTTTTAATACTTAACTAGGTTGAAGATCTGTTTGAAGGTTATAGTAAATGCAGCATAATCAATATAGCATCTCTTTGTGGAGTGGGTGCTTATTTGTAAATGACTGTGCATTTTTATATTTCATTGAAAAGGCATCAAGATGATCCCAATGACCAAGTTCATCACATCTCGGCCTTTTGGCTAACATCAAATGTAGTATCTGTTCTTATCTGATATGTCTACTATCAGAGGACAATATAGTAAATGGATTTTTGGAACTAGGAGTCGAATTGGAGCTTGCTCCGTCCACTCCACGCATTGACCTCATATTGTAGTACCTCCAGGAATGGTGCACCCCTCCGGGGAGAAAAAAAGATCAAGTTCTCCCAAAAAGGGGCTTGTATCACTTTTTGCCCTCCACATCTCAGTGTACATGAAAATCACATGCTATTTGCCACCTGCAGATAATCAAGAGGATGTTCTCTGACATGTTATAAGCTTCTTAGTGACAATTATTAGATATGGATGCCACATCACAAGGAACTGTTTCATGTCTCATCTTGTGCTAATCGTAACATTGAAAGCTGAGTTCTGTTGGAAATAGACTTGTCTTTCTACTGAAATGTTCTTTCTATCCTTGAAGAGGAAATGGAGAGTGAGAGGAAATCTAAAAGAAGGAAAAGCTGAGCTTATTCCCCTGACCATGCCACTTTTCTACTTTCCTTCCGGCTTTCTCTTGGTTAAAATTAGTTACATCCATCACCAGCTTTCCTTCCTGACATTGTTTCCTCATCACTAGTACCTCCTCCCAACACGAGCTGCTTCTCTTGCATTAAAAACCCAGACAGTGTTGGCTGCCTTGAGGTGCATGGTGGACCCCGAGTTCTCAGGGCTTTAAGGGCTTCCCTCCTTGCTTCCCTAGTATAGATTACTCCAAGTAATTGAAGGCTCAGATGTTTAGTTGCCCCTGGAGTGGAGCATAAGGTTGAATCTTAGTTGCACTTGAAGCAGACTGTAAGGAATGCCCCATTACCTTTCTCCTTTATACTACATGCATTAGAGACATAACTCCAAAACTTGGGAGGGCACGTGTTATATAAAATCCTGTGGAGATACAGTATTTTTGCTGTCCTGACATATTTAGTAAAGATGAGGAAATAGAGTTGCTAGAGATAAGTTAAATAATTTGAGGAAATGCATGAGGCAAGACTTGATTAATTGCAAAATGAAGAAATACAACAGACTCTAGAATCTGAGAAGAGTGATTTTTGGAGTCTACAAAAGCCTGTAAACACAGAGTTGGATGAAAGATGGAAATCAGATGAGTAGGATAAGAAAGGAGTTTATGGAATGTAGAATAAGTGAGGCAACCCTTGCTCCAAGGAAGACTTCTTCCCTTGTAAAGACAGGACTCTGGAGGAATAACTGCAAGACTAGAAGTTAGTTAAGATCTCGCTCTGCTCCCTCTGCCTTTCCTCTCTTCCCCTTCCCTCCCATTTCTTCTTCCATTTCCCACCTTTCTTCCGTTTTGTTCTTTTATCCCTCCCTCCCCCTCTCTCTTTCCCTCCCTCCCTTCTTTCTTTCTTTCTTTCTTTCTTTCTTTCTTTC
>NW_008481764.1:0-6427 GCF_000622305.1 Nannospalax galili | reverse complement strand
TGTCTGTCTGCCGTGCATTGATCAAGATCATGGTCTGTGGTCAGATCGCCAGCCGAGGCGGCCGAGGCTGATTATTTGAAGCTGCTGTCACTCAAGAATGTCTGTGGCCTTGGCCCTTCATCTCCTGGGCTCAAGGAGGCTCAAGGGAGGCATTGTCTTTGCTACATTCACCAAGCCTGTAGCAGGCAGACGAGAATTTTCACACCCCTCTTCAATGAAAGGAGAATTTTTATCCCTCTTTCACTCTGCACAGTGGCATTTCGAGTGCCCCTTAGTCTTGTGTCTGCTGAGTGAGGGCTCTTCCTGCATCTTAAGAGATGAAGCAGTGTGGGTGACGCTTGAGCAAAGATGGTCCCCACCTGTGTGATGCTGGCCAAGTTCTTCAAGCTGCCTGTGACCTTGATCCTTATTTGCAAACAAGGGAGCTCTTCCTTGTGTTAACCACTGTGATGGATGATGTTCTGAGGATGCACCGTGATAATGCAAGCAAGCCCTTAGCATAAAACTTTCTGTGCTTTACCTACAGTTATGTTCAACCCCATAGAATCGCCGTTTTCCTAAGTTAAAAAGTCATTAGGTCTTGGCATTTTTATATGATTCAACCAAAAATTATGACAAAGGCCAAGTTTGAGTTTGGAAGCATCCTTACTCTCTGTGAGGTAGGGAAGGTGGGAACCAAGTCTCCCAGCAAAGAGCAGCGGGAATCAGTCAGTGATGGTGGGCAGGGTGTTCGCGTGAGTTTGGCATTACTGTTAACAAAAGCACCTGAGACAGTCAATTTAAAAAGAAGACAGGCTTCTTTCAGCTCATGGCTTCACACACTTCCCTCTATGGTCTCTGGGCTCTGCCGCTTGGGCCTGTGCTGTGGCAACGCACTGGACAGCTTTAGTGTCAACTTGACACACCTGGGTAGAGGGAGCCTCGACTGAGGAGTTGTTCATTGGATTGACCTGTGGCCATGTCTGTGGGGCATTTTCTTGTTTATTGAGTGATGTGGGAGGGCGCAGCTCACTGTGAGCAGTGCCACTCCTGGGCAGGTTGCTCTGTATAATATAAGAGAGCAGGCTGAGTATGGGTCAGTGAGCAGTGTTCTTCCATGGCCTGTGCTCCAGTTCCTTCCTCCAGGCTCCTGCCCTGAATTCCCACCTTGGCTTCCCTTGATGACAGACTGTGTGCTGTAAGATGAAGTAAACCCTTTCCTCCCCAACTTGGTTTTGGTCCATGTTTTTATCACATCAGCAGAGAAGCAAAGTAGAACAGCCCCAGTACAGCTCATGCTGGTGACCAAGCCCTTACACATAGGCCTTAGGGAGCTACCCAGACCATAGTACAGGGAGAGTGATGGAGCCTAAGGAAATGAGATTGAAACATGAGTGTTTTGGCAGAGGAGAAAGGAAAGGTTGTCCGAAGTGCCCGAGGGAGTAATGGAGTCAGATGCTGAGGGAGAATCACACTTACCTCCAGGCCCCGAGTCACACCGAAGACGGTGTGGAAGAGAAGACAGCAACGGGAAAGAGAAAGGATCCACAAGTCTTGAGCTGGAAGAACGTTTGAGGCAGAGCATTAAATGGGGAAAAAAGCAAATTTTGCAACACAGCCAGTGTGCATGAACTCTTTTGTCAGGAATGAAAGTGTAGAAGATTAATGGGGGATCCTCAGAAGCACAGCTGCACACACCTCTCACCGGAGCATCCAGGGCAGAGCTTAGGCCCATTTTCCTCTTCTGCAGCATCTGCCAGGGTGAGAGCCTCCTCTGGGCGACAGCGCCTGGATTTCTTTACCATACTCGCTATCTGCGCCCTGTGGCCAAATTCTGAACTTTCTAAGCCTATTGTTACTGCTGTGTTTTAAAATCTGTTTAGGAGCAAGAATATCTACCTGTGTGAACTGTGAGGGTGACGTAGAAATATTACAGCAACGGGGCCGGACAGCTGAGTCATTGGTAAAGAGCACTTGCTATTCTTGCAGAGGACCAGGTTTGTGCACCTTCTTCTGGCCTCAGCAAGCACTTGTGCACACACATGTGCAAGAATGCAGTTACTTTTCATGGTGATATTTTATTCTGCCTTTCATGAGTTCCTGCTGACTAGAAGCCCAAGCCTTGAGCCTGCAGGGAACAGGAAGCCTGCACGTCTCTGCCTGCTGGGTCTCCTTCATGCTGAATACTGCGGTATGTGGTGGGCTCTTGGGTTTGGAGAAGGCATAGGGAACAGTGGTGATAACTCAAACTCGTAAATCTTGTCTTCAGGGTCGACCTGGCCTCCAGATGGATCAGAGGACAGTATTTATGGAACCAAAATGGAAACCAGGTGAGGCAGTCACTGGAGTTGGTTAGAGTATACCAACATGCAGACTCAGTTCCCTTAACTAACAACATGTCTTTGTGTCCAGCCCCAGATCCTAAGAATGAGCGAATGTGGAAGTGGATTCTTCTCTGGAAAACCTTCAGATGAGAACATAGGCCAACCACCATCTTAATGTCACCCCAGGGAGACCTGGAGCTAGTAAAGAACCTAGCTAGGCCTTATGGGAAATCATGCCTCATAGAAACTGAGCTAATGCACATTGGTTAAACTCATGAGGCTGGTGGTAATTTGCTATGCACCAGTCAATAGCTAACACGTGATTAAAATAACAGTTTATTCTCTCAAGGTAGAGTAGAAACTGACCATCTTGAATTGCCCCAAGAACACGGGTATATTTAAAAGAAGGCCATTATTTAAAAATGAATTCATCCATGGCCGTGGTGCCTCAGGATCGCTGCCTGTCTTCTGGCCTGGTTGCCTTTGATATCCACATCCTCTTTACTTTACCTGTAAGGTGGGCAGCCTTGAGAGCCCCAGGTTCATAGGTGTCACAAACATTCTTTCCCTGCAACAAAAGACCCTTTCAAAAATTGGTGTATATTCATTGGATGTGGTACTAGGTTTCGTAAGGACATTTTCACACAACTATTCAATGTACTCTGAGCATGTCTCCCCAGTCTGCTCTGAGCGTGTCCCCCCAGTCTGTCTACCTCCCTCCAGCTTGTCCCCTTTGATCCCCTGGACAATTTTGCTTTTACTTTCTAGTCATACATGCCTTTACGTATCTATATAAAATTTAGGACAAATGAGAGGAACTGTGCAATATTTTGAGGTTTCTGAGTCAGGCTTAATTAGCTTAATATGATAATTTCCAGTTACAGCTGCATTAAAGTAACAGTTTAACCTCTCAAGGTAGAGTGGAAATTGACCATCTTGAGGTAGATGGACACTGACCCTCTCAATGTCTGTTAGTGACATAATTTTGTTCATCCTTATCTCTGGATAACATCCCATTGTATGTATGTATGTACCATGTCCTGTATGCTTCTGTTGATGGGCATCTAGGTTGGTTCCATAACTTAGCTGTTATGAGACACTCTTTTAATCACGCATGGCTGCTGGATCTGTTCCAGTCTTAGGACTTGGAAATTATCTGTATCAGAGTACAGATGCTGAGAGACATTTCCAGGTATTAGACACTATAAAACATGATCTAAATTTGCTTGGCTACTTTCCTGCCATCTAACTGAATATTTGCTAGGTAATGTTTGCACAAGTCATTACTCCCCCCACCTCTGAGTCTGTGTTTAGACAGCTCATCCCTCCTTTCTCCCTGCAATGAGAGTTCTGTTTGGAGGCAGTCTTCTCTCTGCTTTCCGGCATAGACCCCCAGGCAAGGGCTTGGGGCAGTCACTTGCCTTGCACTTGGTTATGCAGAATCACTTGCTCCAGGCTGCCTTCTAGGCTGCCTAAGGCAGGGAATGTGAACTCAGGAAGGTGTCATAGTTAACACTGTGTCTTGTCATAAGGCTACATGTACTTGGGCAAATAGTAAGCTCTTTTTTGAGTATGTTTGTAGTTTTTAAGGACAGTACCCTTGTGAACTGGACCAGGTCGAAGTTATACATATATGTTTGTGTCTGATATGTACTTTGGTCCAACATAATCATTTCTAGAGAAAGGATGGGGTAGCATGGATACATTTTTGATAAAATCCTGAATGGAGCAAACTCACGTTGTCACAAGTCTTATTTTGCTATGAATGCAATCTGTCCTCAGTCTCTTCCCTGTGGGAAGCCCTTTGACATCTATAATTAGCTCACTCAAGCTTCTGTCATAAAATTTCATAGACTGGGTGACTTAAACAACCAGTTAATTTTCTCAGAGTTCCAGATGCTCAAAGTCCAGGATCAAGATGCCGTTAGCGTTGATTTCCTCTGTGGCCTTTCCCTTTGGCTGTGTGCATGACTGCTTGCTTCTTTCTGTGTTCTCGCATGGCCATCCCTCTTTATGTGTCTCTGTCCTAATCTCCTCTTAGGAGGACCTTGATCATAGTGATGAGGGGCCACCCTTACCACCCCTCTACCACAGCTGCCTCTTTAACGGCTACGGAAATATACTCACATTCTGAGGTTCTGGAGGCTATATTGACATATTGAGACATAAACCAGCTCATAGCAGCATCCTACTTGAACCCACCCTCATCAGTGTAATGAGATAAGCACAGAGGGTGGAACATCCCCTGGGAGTTTCAGAAAAGATGGCTGCATGTTTGTTTCCAGAACCTTCAAAGTATCCTTTGGACAGTGAGCTGCAGGTGGCCCATGGCCATTCCCCAAGGAGAAAGAAGAGAAACCCAGAATACACACTTTCCTTCGGGTGGTTCTGAGCTCGGCTGATGTCCTGGAGAAAGCCAGGAAGAGCCTCAGGTCATGGTGGTTGATGAGCCCTTACAAGGGATGCACAGCAGATCCAGAACCCAGACAGGGCTGCCATGTACCCCATCTGCACGGAGTCACATAGAAGCTGTTCAAGTGCCATGGACAAAATGACCAGGAACTAGGAAAGGAGGAAGCAGAAACTCCACAGTGAAATGGTTTGTTTGTTTCTCCTCCAAAATTTGGTGACGTTCTAACCAGTAATATGGAAATGGAATATCACCACTCCAGTGTGCACCACCCCCCTCATGTTCATGCCCTGGGAGCTTAACCCCCAAATTCACGTGTTAAATATACTAGGAAGTTGGATCTTTGGGAATGAATTAGAATCAGAAGAGGTTATGAGGGAGTGGTCCCATTTTGACATTAGTATTTTTATATGAAAAGAAAGAGAAACAGACTAGCTTTCTTGCTGTGTTTTACTGTGACTTAGTTTCTTTTCCTGCTGCTATGATAAAACACTGACAAAAACAACTTAAAGGGGAACAGGCTTATTTCAGTGCACACTTCAATGTTACAGCCTATTATTGTGGGGAGAGCAACAGGAATTAAAGCAGCTAGTCACATTGCCCAGAGTAAAGAAGCAATAGACAAATGGATGCATGTCAGCGTCCCTTGCCCAGGGATGGTTCTGCCCACAGTTAAGACGGGTTTTCCCATACCTGTTAACATAAGGCAATCCCAACACACAGGCCTACTCAGAGGCCCATCTCTCAGGTGATTCTAGAGTCTGACAAGTTGATAACACTAACAATCACAACTGCATGCTTTGCCAATTTGACACCCAAACATATCACTTTTAAGCCATAATCTTTTACCCTTTTTCCCATAGGCTCATGATCATGTTATAACATAAAATGCATTCACTCCAACCTTGAAAGTTCTCACGGTCTTTAACAATTCCAATACTTTTAAAAGTATTATTGACTGATGTCATAAATGTGAGGTCACTTCCTAGGGTCCAAGGTTTCATAACTGTGGCTAGAAAATAAAATGAGTTGCATCCTTCCAACTTAATGGCACAGAGTAACCATTCCTATTTCAGATGGAAGAGCAGAGCTTATTAAGAAGTAGTCACACTGAAGCAAAACTCAAATTTATCAGGAAAAACTCCAAGTCCTATGGTTCCATGTGTGGTATCTGAAGCTTGTAATGTAATATTCTGGGGTCCAAATGGCTGAGGTAGCCCCATTCCTCTGACTGCCACCTGGAACACACATAGACTCTTTCCTAGGCCAGCTCCAAATCAAGCCCACAGCACGTATTGGCAGGGGTCCCATGATTTGAGCATCCTCAGTATCCTGGACTCTCCATTGCAAGTGAGGCTTCACCTTCACAGCTCCACAATGGCCTCGCAGGGCCTGTTTGCAGGGACTCCAACCCTGTCACACATTGCCTGGCCTCAGCTATTCTCCATGACCCCCTCAATCTTGTTTTCTCTCTGCCTTCAAAACTACCAACATGTAGGTGATGCTGCCAAGTTCTGCTAGCAGCTCATGGTAGAGCCTCGCCCTATGGGACCACAGAAGCCTGCTCACAAGCTTTTCTCCCATCAAACAGATTAGTCCATTGTCTTTAAATTCAACGTCACTCAAGTTCTGAGTACATGGAGAATGAAGCCAGATTCTTGGCCAAAATATCACACACACACACACACACACACACACACACACACACACACAC
>NW_008481763.1:0-8649 GCF_000622305.1 Nannospalax galili | reverse complement strand
GAGTTCAAGGCCAGCCTGGTCTACATAGTGAGTTCCAGGACAGCTGGGCTAAAGGGAGACCCTGTCTCAAAAAGACCAAAATAATAAATAATAATAATAATAAAATACTTTTTAAAAAGAAAGAATCAGAGGAAAAAAAGAAGCAGGCTGGGGTACTTACTGTGCCTGGGCGGGGATAGGGCATCTTTCCTGAGAAGGGCATCCACTGGTAGTTGGGACCCTCTTTGTGAGCAAAGGGCCCATTGAAGACCATGCGAATGTCAGCCATGGAGTAGACACACACAGCAGAACCTCGAAACACGGAGCTGTGTGCAAGGCAGGCTGCTGCTATTAACAGGGAAGACCCTGGGCCCAGGGCCCTCCCCAGATCACCTCCACCCCATAGACTGCAACCAGGCCAGGGTCCCCGACAAGTCACAACCCCCCAATGTAGCCATATCCTGCCATTGCTGGCACTGACTCCAGTCTCACCCTGAGGAGGTAAAGACAGCATAAATGACTGGGTTCCTCACATCCTGGGTTTGCTGGACAAACACATCCTCTGGAAAAAGGGAGAATGTATTGGGGATGGTACCTTAGGGAGAAGTTCCGAGTCCCAAGGCTCTGCCCACTCCTGCCCAGGAAAAAGGGTCCCTTGGAGGCACCCTGACCACCTATCCAGCTTCTGTTCTCTCCCACTGTAGCCATAGGACTCTGATTGCTTGCTAAGCACTCACGAAGTTCATCGAAGTGAGTCTCAATACCATCCTCGCCCGGCACAGAGCAGACTAGTCGAGCCTTCAAGAATGTGCTCCACTTGTTGACCAGGCAGCAATGACCACCATCATCATTCTGGAGGTGGAGACAGGAGGCTGGGTTAGGTCAGTTCACTCTACCCAAGACCTACTGGAGTAGGACTGACAGCCAGGTCCAGGAGAGGTAAAACCGGGTCTCATAGATACTTACAAGGCAGATGCGCCCGATGCGGGCATATACAGCCGGATTCTGCGGAGCCTCTGCAGAGCGCTCACGGAAGAAGAAGTAGAGCTTGTCATCATTGCGCTCTGTGCTGTCAGGGATGAGCTCAGCATGGATGAATGAAGGGTCTAAGGGTGGACAGGTAGGTGGGCAAGGGTCAGTGGCAGGAGCCCCTCCTCTGGCTGTACCTCTTTTCCCCAAGAGAATCCCTGACCAGGTACAAGAACGCCCTGACTTCATTCTAGACAGGAAACCAGCCTGCCCCAAGCTTGTCACAGGCCCCAAGCTCTCCATGCTCTGCAGGATCTGCTCACCACATCCCGGCCTTTCTGCCCACCAAAGTCTTGCAGGTAGAGCTCACCATTGAGCCACCGGGAGTTGTACTGATCTGTGCGCATGGCTGTCTGCTTTCCAAGTGTACGGAAGATGGCTGCATCAGTGCCCATAAAATCGATGTACACTCCTGCATAGAGCTCTTCATCTGTGGGAGGGTCAATGAGCCAGTCAGGGGGGCTACTTAGCCCCAGGGACCTCTAGGCAGAGTCCTAGCTCCCCTTAGGATGCCCAGGGTATGATCATATCTCTTAGTGTTTATAACTTGCTCTGGGAGGAGGACTGGGAGAATGAGCTCTGATTAGTAGCAACAGTCAATTTCTGTGATACAAATCCTCTACCTCAGCTTATCTAGGCCACTAACCTGGTCACTGCATACAGAGCTGGGAAGAGGTGCCAAGACCATCATATAGGATTTCTACCCACCAATCACAATAGGCCTAAAGAACCTCCAAAACAGATTATGATACAATGTAGTAGTAAAGCAATTAGGAAGTAGAGTTTTGAACATTTGTTACATTTTGCTGCTGTTACCTCTGTTCAAGTACTATTTATTTGATTGTTTTTATAATTTAATTTTCAGTAATAGCTGTGTTTAACAACTGAACCACAAAATTCCTAAAAATTTAACTGCTGAGCTGGCTGTACCGTACCACTTCATGTCTCCCCTCTGAGATGCTCCAGTGTAAGCCCTACCTTTCCCCCATTACACCCCTGATCTGGACTGTTATCAGGCTGGGACCTTCTCATTCTACAAGAGGACCTTCCTCTCACCGGAACCCCAGGGTCCATTCCCAGGCTTGCAGGTGGCATACGGCTTGGCAGCTGTACTGTGAGGCACCCTGGGTTGGACAGCTAAAATGCAGGCAGAATGCCAGGCCAGGGGAAGGCTCCCCCATCTGTAGGCAGGCACAGCAGCTGCTAGAGCCCCTAATAGGACTTTTTCTTAAGAGCCCCTAACTCTCCCAGGCACCTGCCAAGTCTAGAAACATGTTCTTCCCAGCTGGTCACGGGGCCAGGGGGCTCTCTGTATGGTGCTTCTGTGTGAATGTCTCCCAGTCTCTCTGACATGTGAAGAAAGACCTATGAGACCCCTCACACCACTCAATACAAACTCACTTGTCTTCTCTTCTAGGTAGCCTATTGACCCTAAGGGTTCTAGGCTTTGCAAAGACCATACTAGGTATCTCAGGGAAGGACCTGGCCTCTCAGTGCCTCATCCAAAAGGGCTGAGTCAGGGTTTATACCATCTTCACTGCCCCTCAGCTCATACCAGGGTCTGGCCTGCACTCCTCACACCTGCTAGGTAGTACCCACTGAGGGCTACAATGACTCTGAGTTGGGGTATTGGTACCCCCCTCACTCTAGTGGCAAAGGCGATACATTCAAACTATAGAACCAAGGCGGCACTCACTGATGAGGGCTGATGCTGTGTCCAGCTTGGGGTCGTATGGACACTTGCCCTTCCCTGACTCGAGTCTCTCAGGCTCCAGGTAGAAGATGTAATCCTGCAGGGCAGAGGGAGGGGCTCAGCATGTCCAGGCCAGTCCCACAGTCAAGAAAGGTAAGGGTTATGAGATTCTTGGGGCAAGAATGAGCCCCAAGGGATACTCTAAACCCATCTCCCTATACTCCCCACCAGTGTCCCTGGGTTTGAATTCTATCCAGTCAGGTCTCCTGGAATAGGCCTGTACTATGTTTCTAAGGGAGCTGCTTCCTAGTGTCAGGCCTCAGGCAAGACCTAGGACTCAAGTCTTAGAGGTCTGGGTCTTCAGAGTCAAGGGATAAGCTTATAGGGACTAAAGACTCTTTATAAACTAGCTTAGAAAGATGCTGTTGAGGCTCCCTTGGATCACAGAGACCTGATGCTTTGAGCTACAGCTGCCTATCTTGAGCCAAGGAGTGACTGCAGACCTAGGAATGGCAGGGGATCAAGGGCCCAGGGTCCTGTTCACTATCATCAGGTTCAACCAGGTCAGAGCTCTTAGGTTAGAGTGTCCCCAGGTTTTGTGCCTACCTGTGGTCCTCAGGATAGACCAATAGGCCATGGCCTTTCTACCCATCCATGTCTCCCCAAATTGGGGGATCCAGCCTAGACCACATGGAATTCACAAAGCCACCACCCCTGATCCCCATGCATCCCAGCTCAGCTTGGAAGATGCTAGGAGGAAGGTCGGTGAGGACACTGGGATCAGGATAAGCTTACAGGCCTGGTGGGAAATGCAGGGAAAATGGACGGAAAGGGAAGAGAGGCACAGAGGAAGTGGCAGCAGGTGGCAGATGGTGATGGGAAGGTGCACACAGGCCTGCTCTCAGTTACATTCAGCACACATAACTTCCTGTACATACAGGGGCTGCAACACAGCTCGACAGACAACACAGCCAGTATACATATCCCACTGCTCACCCTAAATGCACACATACAAACTCTAGGTAAGCCCTACTTTTCAGCACTCCCCAACATACACACACGCATGCATGCATGCACACACACATAATCTCTCACATACAAACATGCTCTGTCATTCACCGGCAGCCCCTGCCCCCCTGCCCGCCCCTGCCCAGCCCCAGTTTGCCTTACCCAGTCCAGCCCCGATCCTGACTAATGAACAGACACTACCTCAAAAGAGAGGCCCCATATGTGAGTGTGCAGGACACTAGTATCCACCACATGACTCACAGGAGGCATAAGAACAGACACCTAGGAGTCATGTGACGGACCCACTCTGGGTGCTAGGGTGTACCCAAGTGTATATGCTGGCACATATCTCCACATGTCTCCACACATGTGTTCTCAGGGCTGAGGCACAGCTGTCCCCAGGACTCCTGTCTTCCCCACCTGGTGGCTTCAGAATTTCTTGCCTGCAGGGGTCCCACTGAAGCTGACAAGAGTCCAACTGGAACTGCCTTCAGAACCTGAGGGCACTGCAGGGGAAGGGGTGGGAATGGCGTGGGGGCATGAGGGAGAAGGGAGCCCCTGGGGAGGCTGGCCTTGGGGGCAAGCCCAGGGTAAATAGAGCTCAGAGGTCTTTTGACTTGGCAAAAAACTAAAAGGATGAGGCCCACCTGGAGTGGGATTGTGGGTGTCGGACGGTTGGTACCATCGGTGGCTCTGCTGCCGCGGCCTTTGACCATCTGTGTCTGGGTCCACGGTGGAGCCTGAGAAGATGAAGAATAAAGATTAGAACTGAGGGTAGCAGGGCCTGGGGGAGGGGGCTCGGGCTGCCAGCCTCTCATACCACACAGGCCAGGACCACACATGAGAACATATATGCATGTGTACACACATATACACACAGGCATGGCACACACCTGCATACACATGTGACCCTTATGTCCAGTCGCTCTCACACATGCCTTATGAGGTCACATCAGCTCACACACGTGCCCACATGGAAATGGAAAAGGGCAGAAGCAGGCAGGGTGGAGCAGAGCTGGGAAAAGGGCAGCACCCACCAACCCCTGGAACAAAGGGGAGGCAAGGAAGCTCTCCCTCAGGCCACATAGTGGAAGCCAACCCAGGCATCCAGCCTCCTGGTACCAAAGACCCCACCAGATTCTCTGAGTTGGCCATTCGGGTATGGTCCACAGACATAGCCAAGAGAACTGTTGCCCTGTGTGGGGCGAGTGCTTACTATGTGCCAGGCACAGTGCTAAGAGCTTGGGAGCACTAGCTCACTGCCTCTTCCTCACACTGACCTGTGAGAAAGGGAACTGTGAGCCCCATTTTCAGGTGAAGAAACTAAGGCTCAGAGAGTTGAACAAGCTTACTTACCTACTGTTACAGGACTTGGAATTGGCAGGGATTGGGCTCAGGCCCATCCTCCCATCAGGACTCTGGCATGTAGCCACCAGGGGGGACAGCATGGGTCCAGAGTTGGCAGGGGCTTACCTGTGCACGGCGTCCACGGTTCACATAGGTACACATGGGGTTGTAAGCGCCAGTCCCACACACATACAGGTGTGTTCGGTTCCAGGGCTGGATGAGCCTGACAAAGTTCCCACACTCGCCCTGTGGCAAGAGAGAAAGTTGTGTAGATGCCCAAACATCTGTCTCATTTGTGTTCTCTCTCTAGAGTCAATGCCCCCCCCCACACACACACCTGGAGACCTCGCTATACTCACATTGCCATCCTTGCCTGACAGGATGCACTCCTCAATGCGCTGTGGGGAAGCTGCCCAGTGGATCTGCCAAAGATGGGGGTTAGAGGGTCTGATGGCCAGGTCCCTGACCCTGGGCTTCATGCCCCTTCACCCTGCCATGCTCTACTTCTGGGCCAGCCCTTACAATGAGGGGTTCACGGTTGATGTCATGCAGGTCCAGGGACAGCACGTAGTCCTTGCTGCCCACGTACATGCGATCGTGGTCCTCATCCTTGAGCAGGATTCGGTAGTCGGTAGTGTTGAGCAGGAAGTTGAAGAAGTGGGCAGTGCCTGTGGCCTTAAGTTCTGTGGGTGAAGGGCAGGGTACAAGTTAAGACCTTCAAGAGACTATCCAGCCATACTCCAACAGAAAGAACACTGGGGCAACAGTTGTTCTGAACTCCCACTTCCCTCTCCCAGGGCCTACTTAGTTCTCTTTCCAGTTGCTGACAGGCTGGGAGGAGAAAGTGGGACATGTAGGCAGGCCAGAGAAGGGGCCACACCCAAAACTAAACCCCTGATTCACAGGAAGCCCTAGCTAATACCAATGAAAGGGCCATGGATGCAGACCAGGGTGTGTGAAGGCATCAAAGAGTCTGCTCAGGTGGGGGCTAATGACCCCATACTCAGGGTGGGGCCAGCTTCCCATAGGGACCTGAAAGGGTTAATGAGAGGATGGGAGTAAGAGGGAAGGACAGTCTACAGATGTTGGCACAAAGCCTAGATACCCTGTTCTCATCTCAGTTGACCACCAGGCAGAGGACACAGCTGGTACGCCACAAAGTCCCCACTTGGCCTGAAATGAGCTAGCCAGATCCCATTAAGCTCTGAAGTCACCATGAGACCCACAAGGGTGCTAATGGTGGAACTCTCAACCTACTCTGAACTAGCCAGGAGGAGTCATCTTGAAGGAGGCTCTCCCTATGGTGCTATAGGGGCCCCAGGTCTGAGGGCTGAGGGCAGAATGCAACTGGGTCTTTTGTTTGCTCTTCTGCTTGGATCTGGAAGCCTTGATTCTCTTATCCTCAGGATGCTAAAGAAAAGGCCCTCACTGGGACGAACAACAGATGGCAGCTCAGCCAGTGACAGGTCAATGACAGATAGGGACTTCAGGAAGCTTGGGTACCTGTTCTGGGGGAGCCGAGAGGTCCCCTTGGCAAGTCCCTCTTCCACCTACCCCCCCCAACTATTTTCAGCTCAGGAGAGAGAACATTAGGATGAGAACACAAATATTCACATGTACAGGGGGCTTGGGTGACAGCACACAGAAGAACACACACACACATACACACGTAGCAGGTATACACGTGTTCTGCAACAGATGAAGCACTAAGGGAGCACTCCCTGCTCCCACAGCTGATACTCAACTTCACAGGTTGGGCAACTGAGGGGGAGGCCTGAACTAGACCCCAAGGCACCTGGAAAGAGAACAGCTGAGATAGGAAGCCGTGGCTACAGCCTGAAGGGGGCACCAGCAGGTGGCTGTCTCTGGCTGGCCTGGCTCTGAGTCCAACTGGTATGCAGAGACCCTAGAATCAGCTAGAGGGTTCTTTGTCTAAGAGCAGCAGACTAGGCTGGGCATGTAAGGGGGATGAAGCAAGCTACAGGGGCAAGAGATGCCACAGTTGACCAAGAGCCCATGTCTGGTTTCAGTACCTTATTGTTTAGAGCTGTGGGGCAAAGACAGGTCTTACCCTGCCCAAACCTGACTATGTAGCAACAAGAAAATATAGGTGATGACCTTGGCCAGCCACAGGGACATAGGGACGCAGGGACGCCGAAAGATCAAAGGGCCGATCCCTGCCTGGCTATGGCCTCACCAGCCTGTCCGGCGGCGCCTCTGAAGTCCTGGGCAGAGCAGCCTGGGCACCTGTCCTGCACCTGTTGTTGGGTCACTCGGAGTCCCCCTGCCTGGCCACCCAGTCATAGTGACAACAGGAAAGTAAACACTCCCCCACCCACAAGGCTGGGAAGTGGCCAGAGAGGAAGTGGGGCTGCCAGTGGAGCCCCCCCAGGCTGGGACAGCCCGCCAGGGGTTATTTATACCCTGGCTGGGGGCATGGCCTTGGTTGTGCCCTTACCCATCCAGCTAGGCTGGGAGCCCTTTAGGGGCAATAGATGGGGCAGACCGTTTAAGTGAGCACATTCTAATGCACCACTTAGGTTGGGGGGGGAAAGAGTCAAGAGATTTAGCCCCTAGGTAGGCACCCAAGCAGCCATAACCTCAACCTTATACTCACACAACCTATGCAGACTTGGCCCCATAATCTAGATCCCGCCCCCTTATCTGTGCCATGACTGCCAGGGCCCAAGCTCCAAGTCCAAACCACTAATCTGCTCTGAAAGCCACAGTACCCCAGGTCCCAGCTCCCTGTGAGAAGACAGAGAGACATCACTGGGCAGATGAAGAGACTAAGTCCTAGATGGAGAACAGAACACGACACACTGCCTCTGAACCCCCTTCCCTAGTCTGTCCCTGGGTGAACAGTGCCTACCAGTCAGGAACCTACCATGCTCAGAGCCTTGTGCTTATATCCAGTTTACAGGTGAGGAAGGACATCAGGGGACAGGGAGGGGAAGTGTCAGCCAATGTGCATGAAGGCTGATGGTTGAAGAGGGGGAGGCCCAGGGAAATCAGTTCTGGTGGAGGCTGCCTGCCAGGGGGTGGAGGGCCAGGAGGTGACTTGCCCTCCATCATCAAGGCACATGACTCAGGACCCTAGGGATTCCTCTCAGGGTCCAGGGGATATGGTGTCAATGGCTCTGGAATCACAGGACACTCTGGTGTCACAGGATGTGATGCTTTAGTAGCTGTGGAAATGGTGGGGAGGAGGGGAGTCTCCAGGAGTCCATGCAGGGTGGGAAGAGGTAGGACAGGTCAGGATTACGGCTGCTATGATTCCACTTCCACTATGGGTTTTATGACCCCCTGTTGGGGTACTCTGGCTCTCTGAGCCTCATATTCCAGCAGAGAACATTTCATAGGCCTCCTAGATCTGATAGTCAAGGTGGCCCTGACTGGGTCCTCCTCTGATGTCAGAAAGTCAGAGCCTGACACTCTTCTTGCCTTCCCTGCCTTGAGGGGTATAGAATGGGCTGGGGTTCTCAGTCCTTTCCATGAGGAAATAGGCTTCCTTCCCTATGTCACTATCACCTGAAGGACATCCACCTCCCACTCACTCCGTTACCCCATTTCCTAGTGCTGGCGGGGGGGGG
>NW_008481762.1:0-9028 GCF_000622305.1 Nannospalax galili | reverse complement strand
TCTCTCTCTCTCTCTCTCTCTCTCTCTCTCTTCTCTCCCTCTCTCTCCTCTCTCTCTCTGTAGCCACAGGCCAGGCTGGTCTTGATTTTGCCAGAGATCAACGCCTGCCTCTGCCTTTCAAGCCCTGGGATTAAAGGTATGTGTCACCATGCCTGGCTTTTAGGTTCTTGACCAAAAGTTTATGAATTACAATAATATGGCTTCTGTTCACGTATAACTGACATCTCTGTGCTGTTTACTTAGACACATACATTCAGCCTGATATTTTTCTACGGAAAACATAGATTTATTTGTTAAACTATTACAAAACAAAACATCATTAGGAATACTTTGAAGACTTCATTACAGATTACATGCTAACTGAAAAGGGTGAACATTCAAGGATTTAACCTAGGAGATCACAACAGAGCAGGCTGGTCGACCAGGAGCAGAGGTAGAAGTTAGCACAGAACACTTGTGTCATGGTGGGGTATGTGGTTCAGAGTTTCCCCAGAGGCCACCTAGAGTCAGACTGAATTAATGTGAGCCCCAACCCAAGTAAGGGACCAGTGCCTCAGCGGAAATGACAAAGGCAGATCCCGTGGAGATCTCTACCCCAAGGTCAGAGTTATTCCAAGCCCCAGAGAGGCGTCTGAGCTTCAGGCTCCCTCTTTCCCACCCCAAAATCTTTCACATTTTACCATGTAGGCCGGCCAGCAGACAGATATGCATACAGCAAAGGCAGGAATTAGAGGAGTCCTATGACACAAGAAGTTCGTGGGTAAATGAGAAACTACAAATAACCCCTCAGTTAAGTTAATTCACCTTTGTTAATAAAGATTGTAGTTTCTTCTGTTCTGACAACTTGCTGTGCCATAGTTTGTCTTGAGAAAGGACTGGTTTAAATGAGTTTTAGAAAAGGAAAAAGTCTTTCACAAACCCTACTCTGGAGTGGAAAAGACACGAAGTTTCCTCCTACAGTTATGAGCAAAATCATACATCAGCATAAATTGTTTTCAGTGATCCTCATCTCCATCTTCAAACTTCCCAGCAACTGTGGGTGTGGTATCTATCTCCATACCACCTTCGTAATCTCTTACTGAGTCTTCAGTCCAGAGTCCTGCCATATTATACTGACTGCTTACAGACTGAGAAAACATTCCTTCTAATCGCTCCAATGTGGCTTGCCCCTCTGCTGTTAAATGGGACAGTCCTTCTTCATGGGTATAAAATATGGGGATATCTCCCTGTCCTTCTCCCTGTCTTCCACATCTGTCCTAGTTACTTTCTATTGATGTGATAAAACACTGACCAAAACCAATTTGGAGCACAAAAGGTTTATTTGGTTTACAGCTCACAGTCCATCATCCTAACTCTGTTCCCAGTGTTGGAAATACAAGGCTATATTCCCATGCCTGGCCTTGACTAATAGTTCTAAATAATATGTTTCTGCCATACTATTACTATACCAGAGCTAACAGGGGAGGCCATCAATTCTGCAATGTCAAATGACTTCTAAAGCAGGAAAGCTAGCAAATACTAGGGAAAATTCTCAAACTTCTCATCCCTCTTTCTTTGCTTTGTTATTCTATGAACAGTAACAACATCACCAGTGCAGGAACTCCAGATTCAGTGTTTCAAATATGTAAAAATGCCTTCTTTTCTCAAGTAACATATGGTAATTGAAATACAAAGTTTAGTGTGTAGCCATTTATTAAAGAATGATCTGTAAATAACTTTTCCTTTTGAAAAACTAAGGCATATGTCTACATTTAACAATACCTATGACGGCTTCAGGGAATACGATATTATTTAAATGAGGTCAGGTTTATGTCTAATGTAGATTTTCCTGAATATTAAGTGACAGTCAGTGAACAAAGAGTTCTCTTTATAAGTCCACTAATGTGATTTCTTTTGTGTTCATTTAATTTAAATATTTTGTACAAGTTTCTCCACTTATACCTAAGAACTTCTCGTATTCATACTTGAAGAAAAAATACTTTAAAAGATTTTTTTAATTCCAGAAGGCATCTACATTTCATTAAACTATGCACCTTTCATACTCCAATTTTCATTTCTCATAAAAGTTAACATAAAATAAGTATTAATTTCAATATAAAATTGTTACCGTGTTTAATAGTACTAGAAAGTCTGACAATGATTGATCACATTTCTTTGCTAATAACTATATTTCAAATTATCAATGTTTTGATTGGTAGAGTCACTTATTTATTATACTATAAGGATTGTACTGGTGACCAACACCACAAAATGGGGTTTGAAATCCCTCCTCTGGATAAAGTTTCAAGTTTTTGGAATATATGAACTCTGCAAACAACTACTATTCTGAAATTGACAGTAAGTAGATGATGCCAAATGTCATCAGGAATGGGAGTGATGAGTGAGAAAACAGGCCAAATCCAAGTTTTTATTGAAATCAGGCTGTGCCCTGCTGTGAGTGACTCCATGTCTACGAAATGATGTTTTTCAGGTGTGCCTTGTCCTACGTGACTCCATTTTATAAGCAGCATCAGACTCCATTTTGAGTGCACATGCAGAGGCAAGATGAATCCGCACCTTGTGTTGTCCAACACCAACCATGAGACACAAACTGACAAATGTATTCCTGAAAGTACAAAGGTGCCACCTATAAACTGACTGAGACCCATATTGCCTGGGACCATGTTACAATCAGGCCCAAGAACTTAGCAAACTCAAGGGACAAAGAAAATGTACATCGCCTTTACCTGTACCACAGAAAGAGGACATCAAACCTAGTGATAGTGATGATCCCACTTGACCTTTCACCTGACTACCTGATGTGTGCATCAAGAGACTAGCAGAGAACTCCAAACTGTCCCAGGATTGCTAATGTAGCCTACTTGAATTACCATCCATCTACCCATCCATCCACCTAACGGTCTGTTTGGACCCACTCCTGCACTTCACCTCTATGACCTCCATACATTGGGACCTTACCTCTACACTCAGTTCAGCTCTTAAGTCTTGGATCAACTCTAAACCTGCAGATGGCCTTGGAGAAGGGATAAGTAGGCACAACCAGGAACTCCTCAATAAGGTTCATTACCTAACTTTTGCTAATGTTCTCTTCGAATCTGCCTCTAGTAAGGCTTTGAAACCTTCTGGTCTGTTTACCAGTTTTGTAGTTGTAACCTATATGTATAGATAGAGTTAAACAGGTAAAACTAACATGGCAATTTTCATGATCTGAAAGTTAATAGTAGTTATGATCAGAATAAAAGAACCTATGTTTCCTAATGAATAGCTATCAAAGGGAATAGTGACTTGTGTCCCAAGGGGTACATGTTCCTCCAAGGGACAGGGCCTGCTGCAAAGAGTTAGCCATGGAGGGAGGAGCGTTGGTGCCATCTTGGAAGCTAGCGTTTTGGAAAAAATGGCCCTGGTGTCTCGCTCATGTGGACAAGAGAGGGGGCATTCTTTACCAACCTGGGGCAAGACCACAGGCCCACAAGGAGTGAGTGAAAGCTAACGGAGACTGTGGGCGGGCCGGGAATTGGAATGGCAGGTAGGTGAGGCACAGAGCAGAACGGGCGACCTGTGTTCACCTTTGTAAGTTACTCTATTTCCCCCATACAGGATATAAACTATAAAAATTCAGATAAAGAAGTGTTATGTGGTTCGTCTACCCATACCAGGAGCTTGAGAGTGAGGGTGGGTCAAACAGCAGGAAGGAGAAAATTTAATGGGGTTTGTTTAATAGCCAGGAGCAGTGGACACTAAGAGAACTCCAGCCACAGGACTACTTGGCACATTGCTGCCAATGAAACCAGCATAGCTTTTGCACAGACCAGACATGCCCATCTGTCTTTCTGTCATAGTGCACATAAAACAGTTTTTTTCTTAGGCAAAGATGAGTTAGGATCGCATTGAGCAAAAACTTCAGGAGTTTGAAAACGTAGGTTTTGTGAGAAATCCCTTTTGGGATAATTTTTAATTGATGTTTTATGTATAGTAGACAATTTGTAGTAGGAATTTCTAGTTGGGTACGCACAGAGTTTAGAATAAGGATATGGTTTCTGAATGTGTTACTCCCAATTCATGCCTTGCTCAGTTTAACCCATTCTGCACAATGTAGTGAGTTACCATTTTAAATCAATTGCCAATCGTGCTACTTCATTCAATGCCTTCCTTCCTAGCAGCAACAACTATTGATTCCACTGATTATAGACACATGACATGCTCTGGTCCATTTTCCCTGAAGCCTCAGCCTTTACCAGCTCATTGCATTGTACAGAAAGGCCACAGGGCCATCTTTCAGCTCCTGCACTGGCTCTGCGGCTCTCACAGTCAAGCCCGAGCTTTCATTTTCTCCTGCGTGCACTCTTGTCCCTCCATCTTTCCTCATCTACCTAATTCACAATCATTCTCAGATCTTTCACTGCATATCACAAAGCCAGAACAACTTTACTAATACTCTGGATTAATTGACAACGCTCTCCATGAATTTCATGTAGTGTTTGAGCTGGTCTTTACTGAGCTCACAGTCACTATCACCTCAGCACATGGGACAAGTACTCAGTAAACCTGTGTAAATTGTCATAGCAAAGCTTCAAAGAAAAAGTTAAAGCCTAAGTCAGCCAGATAAATCAATAGTCCCATCTACACACTCAGTCATCAGACAAGTCATCGGAGTCAAATTGGGCAAGTTTGGTAAAAAAGGAAGGACTTGTTAACATTTCTCATATACAAAAGAACATGTCTAAGAAACAAGATGTGTTGTTTTAGCATAAAAACATTTAAAATAAGGTGGTAACAGCTAATGTTTTCTGAAGAGCCACAGGCTTCCTAGAGTATTTGTGAGTTATTCCATGATGAGAATCATGAGCGTATAGATGTACACCACAAAGATACTCTTATCACTGCTTCTAGCATCATCTGTTTGACCCCAACCATATCATAATTCACCTAAATATTTCAGAACAAATTGATATTGTTTTAAATGATTTATTATACCTTTTGTTTGAGACAAAGTTCTCTCATTGCACTGCATTTACCTATTGTGTCATGGACCCTACAGAGTTACAAAAATCTGCAGAGGTTTTCTGTAGTTCCATTGTGCATGTCTTAATCCACATGGGAAACATTCAAAATGTGGATTCAATCGTTCACCAAAAACAAGAGCAAGTGGTGCCTAATTGAAATAGGAATAAGTGACACATCTTATATCAGTAACACATGTGGAAAGAGCAAAGTAAAATTACATACTTATCAAAGTTAATAACAAACTTTACATTTGAGGAAGTAGCAAGGACTGCTAATAATGACAGCATTGCACACAGTGCAACTGGGAAACAGGTGTTTTAACCGAACATGCTGTGTAGCTAAATCCACTAATAATATATGTGTTGAACCATACCCTTTCTCCCTGTTTATTGCTTTTCCATATTCTGTATAGACTCTGTTTTTATAACTGTCTTTATGACTCAGAACATAAATATGCAAAATCTCAATGTATATTATGATAGCTTGGTGCTGACTCTGAATTCTGTGAATATACAATTTATAGAATGTGCTTGTAGAAAACTAATTACCAATCACAGTTCATCCTGTGTCTTTAATCCATCTTCTACCATGCTTACTATCTTAATATCATATTTAAGTTGGACTATTGCTTTTTCATTTTCTTCCATTTGTTTTTTAACATACTCTTGTCAAATATTTGAGGATTCTTTGGGTCTGTTTATATTGAAATTTTAGCTTGCACATGGGAAACTCCTAATTAAATTAAGATATTATGCTGTAACTCAATTTAGAAAACACAAAAAAACTTTCCAGTAGAGTCTTCTGTCATTGTCCTTTAGACATGACAGAGAAAATATCTAAAGATCGGTATGCTTTGGGAAAAAGTGCAATTAGCAAGCTTCTTGGAAACATCTGATCCAGTTGTTTTACTGTGTTAGGGACTTCACATCTGTACTTCTTTAAGCAGTGAACTTATGGCAGAAGTTTCATGCATTGTCGCCAGACTTAAGACTGAAGGATTTTTATTGAAGAACTTTGCTCTTATTTGCTCTCAATATCCCGCTCATAAAATGATTTTATTTTAAAACGCTGAAAATGAATGCATAGAGTGGAACCTGTCAGTGGAAGAAATATATGAACTAAACATATTCTCTGTTAAGTATTCTTAGTAAAATTAGCAAAGTAAGCATTGATCAAAATGCTTGTTTTTACATTGGCGAGTAAGAACATGCTCATATTTCTGGAGAAAAGTTCTAAAAAGATTCTGAAGAGATTAACAAGCCTAGAACTGAGTTTGGCAGAGTGTTGCTCCCCAGGGGACAAGTAGAGTGTAAGCATGCATTCACAGATGGTCTTGTGGTTTCATGACTCTCACTTAGACAGCTAGATTTGGAAGGAGGAGGTAAATCAGATTCAAAACCTGCAAATATGATTGTCCCAGTTATGTGTGGATTATCAAAGCACTAAGAAGAGCAGAACAATTCCTTTCCTTATCATCGAGTGCAGTTTTGCTATGCAAATTAGTCATGCTGGTTTATGCTATTACTTGCTGACTTTGCCATCTCACGATCAGTTTAATCAGGCTGATAAAGTTTAGGGAAAATGCTGTCATCTATTATTACTCTATATTTATTGGCAATAATTTAATGTTCTTGTGTTTATCTAAATCCCAACCTGCAGAAAGGCATATTTCCACTCATATCTTTGCTTTCACATTCAAAATTAGGAATACTTTTTACTAAACTTTGTTATTTTATCTATCTCTGTGTACTTCAACTTCAACTTTTGAATAGTCAATAGTTTAAAAGTAATTCACAGATCAGGCATAATGGCTAACAACTGCAATCCTGGCATTCAGGAGGCTGAGGCAGGAGGATTGCTGTAATTTTGAGGCCAGCCTGGGCTTCACAGTAAGTTTCAGATCAGCCTGGACTACACTATGAGACTTTGCTGCAAAAACAAATTAAAAAATAAAAGTACTTTTTAATGAATTTTAAAATAGGCTCCTAAAGATGATACTTCCTGTCACTTCATCATTTTATCATCAGTTTTATGTACTTGATTCTGATTATATAACTTACAAAGCAGAAAGTTTTCAAAGAAATGAAATGGATAAATAGCTTCAGCAATTAATGTGAGATAAGAACTAACCTTGGTTATTTCTAATTCAAAATATTGACATATTCCATACCTAAAGCATTGTATTAGTTACTTTTCTGTTGCTATGATATAATATCGTGATCAAACGTAATTGAGGAAAAAAGGGCTTTATTTAGCTTATGGTTCCAGAGGAATACAGTTCCTAATGGTGGGGAAGATGTAGCAGTAGGAACAGGAAGCAGAGAGACCACATTTCATGCACACACAGGAAGCTGAAAGAGGACAAAAAGTGGAGCCAGACTATGAACTCTCAAAGTCCTCTTCCAGTGATACACTTCCTCCAGCAGGGCTCCACCTCCTAAAGGTTCCATAGCCTTCCCAAACAGCACCACCAACTCAGGACAAAGTCTTCAAATTCATGAGCCTCTGAGCGTCATTTCTCATTCAAACTACAATAACCATAAATTGAAAAGTAGCTCATATCCCTTAAATGAGCACATGCAATTACTTTGACACTCTGTAGTATTCTTTCATTAATTGTTTAAGTGGCAATATGGGTGCTAACTGAATACTATTTTATTGTAAGTCAATTGCTCACTTTAATACAAATTATATGTATGTGGTGTATGAGTGTATACATGCTAATGCCTGTACATGTGTATATGCAGTCATGTAGGTATGCATATACATGTATGTAAGGCCAGAGGTCAGTGTCATACTTACATGCCTCTCTCCCTGCATTGGATTTACAGATGCATGCCACTGTACCTGTTTTTTAAGTGGCTAATGGTTATCTGAACTCAGGTCCACTTCCTTGCACAACAAGTACATTTTACCAACTGATATTTCAAAAGTTCTTTATAGATGGATAAATCTGTAAAGAACTTTTGAAATATGCAGGTAAATGGATGGAACTAGAAACTATACCATGTGAGGTAACTCAGATTCGGAAAAGGAAATGACTCCTGTTCACTCATTTGTGACTCCTCCCTCCAAATCCTTTGATGTGAGTCTGTATCCTAATGTAACCACAGAAGGCAGGAAAATGAACTGAAGAAGGGGAAGAAGGGCAGAAGGAGCTTGAGAGATAGAGCTAGTAGGAGACAGGTATCATCGGGGATAAAATGGGGAAGTACTGGGGGGTGTACTTTAACTGGGGAGGGAGGATGGAGAACTATACAGGGGAGAAAGACAAAAGAGAGATAATTCTTAGGGGAGGTGAAAAGCCAAAGGGAAATACAGTATTAATAAGCCTACTGAAAAATACACATACAATATAAATGCATGTGCATAGCTTAAGTCTATATAACAAAAATCACAGAGCCAAGCAAGAAAAACCCCTCTTTGAGTTGCTGGTCAGGGTAGTCTAAGAAACTCCCAAAATAATCAAGCTATTGCCACAATCCTTGATTGCCTCCCAGGATGTGAAGGTAAGACCCTATTGCTAAAGAAAGGGCATATTTTGGACACAGGACTTGGAGTAATTGAGCTGGAACTGACTTTGAAGCTAGTATCCTCGAAGACCAGCTCTCATAGTATCAGAAAATGCTAAGGGAGAAAAATCAGTCAACAGACCAACCCCAGATGTAAAGCCTATGAAACGCAATAACTGCCCCAGCAAATTATCTCTATTGCTGTAGTAGTGGCACTTTTATTGGGGGTAATCAAGAGCTGCCTGATTGGACTTGAGGCCTGCTCAATGAGAGGAAAATCATGAGTGCTACTGTAAACATAGCCAAGTACATATGACTGGAGATGTCATAGACCCTAAGAAAAATCTACTTCTCTTACTTTCCTAGACCAACATAAATTCTTATTATATCCTAAATACATAGTCTTATATTAATAGAGAACTATACCTATCACCACTCATCAAAAAAAGATTCTTTTTGAAAGAGCTGGAAACTATTATGAAGGTCCAAAACTGGTAAAATGCAGAGAATAT
>NW_008481761.1:0-11037 GCF_000622305.1 Nannospalax galili | reverse complement strand
GCCAGTAAGCAGTGTTCCTCCATGGCCTGTGCTCCAGTTCCTGCCTCCAGGATCCTGTCCTGAGTTCCTGCTTTGGGTTCCCTCCATAATGAACTGTGACCTGGGAGACATAAGCCAAATAAACCCTTTCCTCCTCAAGTTGGTGTTGGTCAGACTGTTTTGTCCCAGCAATGGAGAAACAAACTAGAACAGTGGGCCAAAGCAACAGGTCTACTGTCCATGGTCCAAGTGAAACCTCTGAAAACATGAGCCAAAAATAGTCCTTTCTCTCCATAAGCTGATTATCTCAGATATTTGATGCAGCGATGAAAGCATATTAACTAGTATTTTCTGAATAAACATGTATTTTTAACAAGTATCCAGAAACTATGTATTCAATCTTGTGGAAAAGGAATGATCTTCCCTTCCACTCTCTAGTATTTGCTACTGAGGCCCTCAGGGCTTTGGCCTCACAGATTCAGTCATAGCACAAGTTGGAGTGAGATACAACTAATTCCAGTAGATACTAAGTGTCCCTTCTATATGGCATATGCCTATCACAGAAATAGGCCTTCCTGTTCAAATGGCTAATTCTAACGAATCTTGGTGACTGTGAGTAGCAGCCACAGACCAAGTAGAGACCTCTGTCACACCTCTCAGTGCTGATGCAATGAAGAAATAGTGTTGAAAGCAAATTGGTGTCATCTTCCTAACTTTTGATAACCAGAGTTTGAGGATATCAGTATAGTGCATCCTTACTGCCTTAGGTGGTTGATACTAGTAAGAGATCTTTGGAACATTGGGCGCATGTCCTTGAGGGGATTGAAGTATCCTATTCTCTTCCCTTTATTTCACACCCCAGCCATGGGGTCTAGCATGGGCTTTGGGCCATTGTGTACCTCATTATTAATATTACTATTCCTTTGTAAAATTCAGTTCAGGAACAGCTATCTTATACAGAGACTGAGAATCTGACATGGGTAAGAAGCTCTCCCAGCTCCTGGGGATGTGACAGTGAACAAAAATGGTAAGGTCTCTCATGTAGTCATCATTCTTATACTTCCCAAACCTGGCTTTTCAGAAATACAGATATTTGAGACCCACCGTAGATGTACTCAGAAAATGAGTCAGAGCCAAGACTATGTTTCCTAAACCCCACGGGTGACAGTGATCTAGGTGAGCCATAGTGCAGTATTTGTGAACTACTGGTATGTATTTCAGTTCTCTCCTGCCTTGTGTCCTATTCACTCTATAGCCCACAGTGATGGTGTAGTTCACCGCTTCACAGAAATCAGCCTTGATGACATCACCATGCCTGCTGATAGCCAAGAGTGTGCTTCATCTCACTCTCCCCTTTTGTGGCAAGATACTGCAGGCCACACCCAGCTTCTTGAAATCCCCCTCCCTGGGCTGCTGACAACAGTCCCTTTCAGTTCTCCTGTCTGAACCCTGGTTGCGCCCTCTCTGTATCTCACAGCTAACCCCCCTTCTTTCCCACTTGATAAACACAACAGTGTTGCTTAGAATTTCTGGCTTCAGTAGTTACTCCTCACTGGGTGAATTCCTCTCTTCCCTGCTGCTTTAACTAGTCTCTGGCATCAACACGAAGTCCCATACCATAGCCCTCATTCCCTAGGACTAAGTATACTCTGGACACAGAGATGTATCTCATCCTGGAAGACACTACCAAGTGGCAGAGCCCTGGTGGCAAGGCCAACTGGATCCTAATTGCATCATCAAACCTG
This sequence comes from Nannospalax galili, assembly GCF_000622305.1. Lineage (NCBI taxonomy): Eukaryota > Metazoa > Chordata > Mammalia > Rodentia > Spalacidae > Nannospalax > Nannospalax galili. Next base: position 9,313 of record NW_008481761.1, on the reverse strand, counting down.
TTTAAAACCTCAGCTACACCGTGAACTTTTTGAGACCCCAAACTGGGACTTACTTATTTTTGTGTCCTGACATTCCTGAGGACACTTTACTGAGAATATAAGAGAACAGAAGATCTCATTTAAAAATGGACTAGTGTCTTGTTCCTCACTCCCCAGACTCACCAGGAGGGAACAGAAGGCCAGGCTCCCTCCTGAGGAAGGAGCCAGACTTTTGTTTAAAAGAAATCATCAAGTGAAAGTACCTTCTACAAAGATGAGTGCTAAGCAGCATTTTGTGTTTTAAATTCTGAGCCCAAGAGGGAAGAGGGGATAGAAGCTATCGGCTGACGGCTGGAGAAAGGGAAGAGAACATGGGTGGCATGAGTGTGGCATTCTCTGTGTATGATTTTCATGTATATGGATATATATTGTATGGATGCTTATATAATGCTTAACACATGTATATGAGTGTGTTCTGAATAGCAGCGCTTATCTCACATTATTATGAATTAAAAAAGCACTAAGCACTGTGCACTTTACCTAGAATATAATATGGGTGCATCAATATTAACTTCTTTCCACTGTCTCTGCATCCTGCTCACTTAAGCAAATGCAAAACCTTCTATTTGAGTCAGATCCACTTGTCGAGCTTAACCTTAGACCAGAGGGTGATTAATTGCCCTCCTGAAACTGCGTGCATAGTTTTGTGAAAATATACATATGCTGTGTTTCTGAGGAGAGAATCCCTAATTTCCATGAGAGTCTCAAGGAAACCCTTATCCCTCATCCCAGATATTCAGAATGTCTAGTAGATAGCATTCCATCAACCACTCCCCTTCCTCTTCTCCCTGATTCCTGAGCACCCTGCTTTCCCATTGCGATCCATACCAGTGGATCCAAGGTGTTTAACTTTCATGCACACACACACATTCATTCATTCATTCGTGCAACAGACAAGTGTTTGTGGAGGCTCTATTCTTGACCTTGTGCTAAGCCCAGGGAAATGAAAACCATGAGGTATTCAGAAGGCAGCAACCTAAACTGTGGTGAAAGTTTAAAATGATCATAAGATTTGAAAAAGGAATACCCCAGCCACTTACAGGAATTACATTTAAATCAGCTACTGTCAACAAAGTGTTTTTCTAAGGAAAGGAGAAAAGAGAAATATATTGCTCAATAGGGAACAGAAGGCAGCAGGCAGTGTTTTCTCTCTAATTGGTCAGAGCTAAGGAAATAGTCTCCCCGACACTGACACCCGTTCGCCTAGCCGTTCTCATTTGTTTGCTTTTCCCAACCTTGCTTTTTCTTCTTGCTCTTCTCTTTTGCTTTAACTTGAGTAGTAGGAACGTAGAGTCCCTGAACTTGCGGGGCTCTTTTTCTACACTAGGTCTCATCTTGAAAACATTCAAAAGTGGGTTTCATCATCTTGAGAGGCCCGTTCTATATTTGTGTGCACTTAAATTTTAGTAATATCTTCCTTGTTTTGAGTGAAAATCTGCTTTGACTTCCAACTCAAAGTTCTAGTTTCCTCCACTGGGAAGCTAGGTGTCTTCTATGGCAATATTTTTCATTAATAAATCATAAAGTCATTTTGGGAGTTGTGTGCAACATTATATTTAGTAAGATTACAATGGAATGGCATAGAAGAAGACACGCATGTAAGAGGAAACTGGAACTGTTTTTGAAAATTATTCTAGTTTATAGATTCATATCAATATATACAAATTTATGATATAAAATATACCTCTCAATTTTGGTGGCTACTAAAAAATTTGAAAATGAATTTTTTCAAGTACACGTCATGGAACCCCACGTGTCCCCTCCACCCCATTCAAAATCCCAGTCCCTGTGACTATAGATAGACTCCTTGACTGCTTTTAGTCCTTTCTCTACAGCCAGTCTGCTTGTGCTGGGCTCCCAATGAGGACAAGATGGAACCATGGGACATAATGTCATACCTCAGGACAAGGAGTTTGGCTGCTGTCCCTGTTTCTGTTTGTTCTCCAAATATCTTCAGCAGCAAAGTGCCAACATCACTGACCCCATTACTAAAAGTTTTCAGAAAAGTGTTTGTGGGAGGCTCAGATTCAGAATTACACAGAGGTGAATCCACTACCCTGGGCACTCTGACCTCCCTCACATCCACTATCATGTAGAATTCTCTTGAGAGAATTCCCACCTGATTCAACAGTTAAGAAATCCAGGCCCAATAAAATAGTTAAGAAACTTCTTGATGAGTTTCTAAACTTGCCATAAAACTACAGTAAATGTTCATAAGACAACCTACAATGTGATGCAGGTGAAAATAGTTATAGCTCTTACAACAGTAGCACTTGAGTTCAAAGACTCTTGTATCCTTTATCCCAATCATCCAGGGATGGTGCGGGCAGGTGGTAGCAGTCCCATCTTCCAGGTGAGAATGTGTGCCTGGGGAGATTAATCCACATCTCCTAGGCTACATGGCTTGTAGCTAGTACAGTTAGGATTTGAACTCCAGTCCTGACTTCAAATCTAATGCTATTCTCATGGCCCCTCTGCCCGATGCTGACAGTTTTCCCAAACCTAGGTGCTCTTTCTTTTCTTCAGTCCTTATACTTGTGCAGAGATTCTGAGGGTGCCAATGCTCATTCCAACTAGCCTGTTATGTTCAAGATGGTATTAGCCATTCTGTAACTCCAGGATAAGACAGATTCTTCTCAAAAACAGTCAATAAGTTTGGGCTGAGTTGTAAATGCTGTTTACATCCATCTTGGAGAACAGCAGAATCTGTGGTCAGTGTGCCAAGGAATATATGAGAAAATCAGGAAGCCTTAATCTCTGTAGCATGTGGAAGGAAATAAAGACCACCTTGACTGATGGGTGACTTGATATGTCTGCAGAGGATTAAATCTGGCAGGAACAGAAATGGCTGGGGAGCCAAAGTGAAGAGAGCTCAATGAGGTATGGCCTTCCAGGTTTTAAACTTCTAATCTCTGAAGACCAGAGTGACTTCATAACGAATTCAAGAAGAACACAATTCATTCAACATATAATAGGATCCTCAAATCCTAAAGATGTTTTCCTGAGACCAGAAAAGGAAAGTATATTGGTGCCTGCTGTGGGGTGACTAGAGACTCGGGCAGACTGTGCAAGTGCTACTTTGATAACAGCACCACAGAGGTATTACAGGGCTGATGACATTTGCAGGTGTTGACATCTGTCCAAAGTTATCCTCTAAACAGAGGGCTTAATAGATAGGGTGAACAGTTAAACATATTCACGCACTCACCCAAAAGGGCCGACTGGCAAGGCCAAGCACAGAAATAAATGGAGTTTAATCTCTGAAGTTTCACCTTTCAGAGTCGTAGCATTACTGCTGCCATTGGGTTTCTGAGGTGGTATCTCCCCCATCTCCCCAACTGATTTTCTTCCTCTAGGGGTTGATTCATCTTTCAATAATAAGCTCTCTTTGCATTTGCAAAAATGAATTTCCAGATGGATTTCTCAACATGCAATCCAAACATGGAGGAGACAAAAAAAAATCCAAGAGTCAAAGGCGAGTGGGAGGGTTTCTTCTCCCCGCAAATCTCCGGGGAGTCCAATTCACTCAACGTGCTCACATTCTGGTTTCATTTCCATTTTCTATAATAAGAGATGAAGATGTAATATGTCAATGTTGATGTATCAGAGAAATGATGAATTCCAGGCTAAAACATGGTGATATCTGCTTGGAAACGAGATGGAAGAAATTAAGATGCTTACCATGATTATTTTCCCTCAGAGCAAATTTATAGCATCTTTGGTCTCAAGGGCAGAAATTCCAGACAGATTAGCTTTTCATCTCCTAGGTAACTCTCAGAACTGCATAGCTATAGAAATTCATTGCTTTAACACTGGGTGTCCTTATTAGGGAAATATCTTAAATTCTGTGCCAACAAAGAAACTCATTGACTACTAAGCAATAGTCATGAAAATATTTATGACATGGATTACAAACAGGTGCTCCAAATAGAACAAAAGCTGGGGTTATTCACTACTCAGACTAAATAGAGAAAAATTACTTATACCTAGCATAGTGCATTTTACACTTTCAGTAAATATTTTTCCTGGGTTATGTGTCCTCATGTTCTTGAAATAGTAAATTTGTGTAAGTACCAGAGGGAACTGGCAAACATGAGTAGAGCTATATAAATAAGAGGTGTTAGAGTCATAGCATTACCTACACTATATCGATTCATAAATTATTCAATATTATATCCAGTACTTGTTTGTGTGCTTGTATTCAGAACTAGAGGTACAAAGAAAAATGCAATATGAAACCTGCTTAGTGCAAAATTTGTTTTATTTATTCCTCGTAAGCTTCATAGACGTTTCATAGGCATTTGCATGCCCATGTCACAGATGGGGAAGATGAGGCCCCAAGGGATCATACACCAGGAAACACCAAGGTCAAGATGACTACTTTGATGTATGTCTTCAAGGGCAGTGATCGGTCCACTCCCTCATATGTTGATGTAATTTGGAAGAGGGAAGAAGTGTGGGTGACCCAGGCACAGAGTGGACAGGACATTGGAACTGGCCTTTCTCCCAGTCTTAACATTTCTTTGCTTTCTGCTTTATTTTTCATCCAGATGTTCAGCACCATGCAGAGAGCTTCGGTCTCCACCAGAACTTAGTGATTCTGTGCAGGAGATACTGAAATGCTCATTGAAAAACTATTCTCTTCTCATTGTGTTTTGAGATGATCCAATCGAGAAAGAGTTTGGACCTTATGGAAGCAGCTTCTCTGAAAACTTTAGTAACAGGAGTTGTAAAATGTTCCCAAAATATTGCTTGGCATGAAAACCTCTTTCAATGCAAATGAACCATTGATAAAAAGGAATTTGTTAAAAAGACAGGAGTGGGGGGGGCGCAGAGCATGAAGCTCAGAGCTTCTTGGTTGTCAAGAAAGAGAAACTGCCACAGAAGCCTGGGACTAGGGAAGGATTCATGGAGGATGGGAACCAGCACTCAGGCCCTACACAATTAAGGGGACAAAGAGGACTTTTCCACCCATGTAAGGTAAAAATAATGTAACATTTTTTAATACTGGCAGAAACAATATATGACTGTTATAATAACCACAACAAAAATGAAAGCAATTTGAGGGTCTCAAAAACCTAGATTTGAGAATTCTCTCTCCTGGTACTTGTGTGACATTGGTTTGGTCAAGCAACTGAGCTTCTCAAACCTTCCACTCCATCAACCACCACATTTGAGCATCTAGATGAATCTATGGTATGTTTTAGACACTTCCAGAGACTGTGTGAAGCCACAAGTCATTTAGGAGCTGTCTTTCAATTTCAGTATGGGGACATATTTCATCTAGTTTGCATCCAGAGAGGATCGTGTTATCAACAACAAAAATGTGGCTGGTCTGAGCTGAGAAATATTCAGGTGGTTAGAGAGCAGAAAGTCTCCAGTAGATTCTGGAACATTCTTGGTAGAGGTTGCCTTGACCCTTTCGGTGTTCCTGGGACCTGACAGAGCTCAAGTCCAGCTCTCCCAAATCTGATTTCACCAAGGAAGACTTAATCTAATTACAGCCTCTTAATTGGCATACACACAAGTGGGAAGGCCTTCCCTTGATAAAGAACCATACCCAGAAGAAACTTACTGCCACCTCTTGTGTTACCATGTTTTTAATCTATTGTTTATTGACATTCCACTCCATTGCAGACTTTGTCTCAATGCTGTGTAAGCTGTACAGCACTGTGTTAAAAAATAAGAACTCATTTCTGGGTCTGATGTGATGGCCCACTCCTTTAATCCCAACACTCAAGAGGCTGAGGCAGGCAGATCTCTGTGAGTTCGATGCCAGCATGATCTACACAGCAAGTTCCAGGCCAGCTAGAGCTACATAGTGAGACACAATCTCAAAGTAAAGAAAAACAAAACAAAGAACTCATTTCTATTTTACAGATTATGAGGGAACTGAAGCTTACAGGAATCAAGTGACTTGCTATAAGTTCTACATTTAGAAAATGGAGAAACCGAGATTGAAACCATCCTCTAAATGATACTACCTTCTAATACATTTCAGCTGAATAGACTGTTCAGGATTAGTCCCCAGATACTGGGAAATTTGGCTTCTGAGTTTATTTCTACTGTACGAACAGATACCAGCTAGAGCTGGTGAGCAAGATGTTGAGCCTAGAACACGGTGACCATTCCAAAGGGTCTCTGGAGATTGCAGTATCTGGTACTCAGGAGGCTGTGAAAGACGTGACCTCTCCTTGGGCCTGTGAGGATACACAGCTGTGACTTGACTTCCAGTCTGTAGGCCCAGCCTGATCTAAAATGGGACCCACCCACAGGAAAGGTGAACTCCAGCTGGTAGAATGATTACAAAATTCTTCAAGTTTCAGTTCCTATGAACTGACTGCCTTTGTTCTAAGTCATTTCTCATGACATCTCTAAGCTATGAAATCCTGTCATCAGGAAAAGATCTGTCAAACTCCTCCATGGGGGGCTCTTCTGGGCTGAAGACAAGGTCCTCACCCAGAGGCATAGCAAGTCCTTGCCTGGAGGCTGGCAGGGAAAATAGAAAATGTTTGTGTCACACATCTAAGGAAGGGAGTGGTTTCCAAGCAGATATGATTGAGCCTTGATAAAGGTACTAACCTCCTGCCTGGTGCAAGACTGGATACCATTCTTTTTGCAGCTCACAGATCCTGATGACATTTTTTTGACAAAGATGGGATGAGTGAAAATCCTTAGTGTATTGTTACTTTTATGTTGCTACGTTGCTGTGACAAAATGCCACACAGAAACAGCTTAAGGGATAAGAGACTTTTTGGCTTATGGTTTCAGTTCATTGTCGGGGGAGAGTGTGGTGGAAGTTCAGCACATCACTGCAGACTATGAACAGAATGTAAGGCTGGGACCAGAGGCTGGGCTATAACCTGCAAAAAGCCCATCCCCAGTGACCTAATTCTACCATTAGACCCCACCCTCTGAGACTCCCCCAAAGACACCACCGTCTGGGGAACATAAACCTGTGGGGACATCTCAGATTCAAACCATCACATTTAGAAAGACAATAGGCCTGATAAAAATACCAGTTCCCATGATCCCTCAAACTTTCTGCCTATGCTCTGCCTAGGCCTTACCAGTAACCAAAGTTATTCTCTAGAGACTGCTGAGAGAGAAAGCTGTTTTGCTGAAGATTGTTTCTTTGACATTCACGCTCCAACAAGGATCGTCTCTTCTGGGCCTAATTTGACTTCTTTATGTGCCAAGAGGAAACTTTCTCTCTGAAGGGCAGGCACACAGATATCTGAAGAGGTCTTTAGGAGGCACTTTGTAATTTCCTTGAATTTCCTAGAATGTTTGCAGAATAATGTGTATTGATTAGCTGTCTCTTTCAAACTGCTTAAAGTTCTTCCAGCCTTTGATTTTTTTAAGGGAATTAACAGTGAAGAAGAGAAAGAAAAAAAAAGAAAAGAATATAGCAATTCACCCATGTTTTCTAACTTAAAGGTTAGAGGCCTAAGAGCCCATTGGAGTATGACCAAGTCCACACAAGGGCAGGAAAAGTCAAATGCATATTCCTTATGGGTCTGGAATTGGGACCATGGAAATGAGAGAGGCAGCTGTGAGCCCGGCAGACTGTATCATCACTTGAACCGGACACTGGCATGAATAGAAAGTGACTCTGGGAATCTATGGTAGAGACCAAGGACTCATGACCTTCAGCTGCCCAGCAGAGAGGGAAGTGGAGATCTGACCAGACCACAGACTTAGTCTGTGCCACTTAGCATGCAAAGCATGTGGTACATCTAGGCCACTGTTCCGTTAGAGCTCATTCTATTTCCAACCAGTGAGGTGACACTAAAATAGTAATAGTGAAAGGTGTGGCAGCAACGCAACGTGACAGTGGCACTGCAGAGCAAGTTCATCTGTGCTCCATTTGACTTTGCTGTTGCTATAGCGCCCTGCATCAGGGGTTCTCAGCCATGGGCTTGCAGCTCAGGCTTTATCTGGTTGCTCCAGGGCATCAGTATGTTGAATGCTGCAGTCACTCTGGTGGCACATCAATGTATCACGGTACACAGGTGTGAAGCTCTGCACTGAAAAGGACATCAAATTTAGAGACAGTGTACAAATATGTGTCTGTGTGTGGGTATGTGCACATGAATGTGGAGCCTGTAGAGGCCAGAAGAGGGCTTCTGATCCCCTGGAGCTGGAATTACAGGAAATTATGAGCTGCCTGGCACAGGTGTTGAGAGCCAAACTCAGGTCCTCTACAAGAGCATTAAGTATTAAGTGCTTTAGTGGTGGAGCCATCGTTCCAACCCCTGAGCTATAGTCTTGATTGCTGCAACCCACTATGTGACTTTGCACAGGCCACATGCTCTGAGTCCTATTGCTACTGTACTAATTGTTTTTTCCAGATGCTGTGACAAAACACCTGACAGAAAGAACTCAAGGGAGGGAGGATTTCTTCTGGCTCACAGTTTCAGAGGGATTGCAGTTTGTCATTACAAAAGCCATGGCAGAGTTCATGGTGATAGGAGTGTATGCCTGATGCTAGTTCATAGTGCAAGAAACTGAGACTGGATTAGAAACAAGACTGGGCTGGAACCCTGAAAGACCCTCCTCTTCCCAGAGATCTACATCTACCAGCCAGGCCCCACCTCTTAAAAGTTTCACAAACTTCAAAACCAGTATCATTAGCTGGGGACCAGGTATGGTACCTGTCTGTGGAGGACATTTCAGATTCAAACCATAATAAGAAGGTATAAAATGCAACTATTTGGAAAAGTCACAGGACTAATCTTATGAAATAGACATTATCTCCCTTATTTGCATGGGAGGAAACTGGTCATGGAATTACTGGAGAAAAGAAACAAGACCATGAAAGTTTTCAGATGATGTCATTAGGTGTCTCCCATGCCATGATTTTCTGGGGGTGGCTTAGTCAAGAGTGGGCTTCTCTCCATCATAAGCATGACTGTGTGGAGTCCTATGGAAGAACAGATGTGAGATACTACTTGTCCATCCCATCAGCCCAGCCCTCTCACAGTTTCAAAGGACATTGAGCAGCCAGTTTCTAAATCTCTGAGGACCATTGTGAATAGCTATGCTTTGCAAGTGGGGTCTAATCCCCAAGTGACTGGAGGATTCTGGCATCTAGGCCTTTATACCAAATAAATCTTATAGTCAGTGCACTGTGGGTTAACTAATTAATTAATGCACACTGCACTAAAGTTTCACAATAACTTCCTTCATCCAGCCCAGTTTCAAGTGTCTGAAGGCAAAAATAATAAATAAATAAATAAATAAATAAATAAAATAAAATAAAATAAAATAA
>NW_008481760.1:0-7631 GCF_000622305.1 Nannospalax galili | reverse complement strand
AGCAGGCTGAGCAGGGGCCAGGGGAGCAAGCCAGTAAGCAGAGCTCCTTCAGGGTCTGTCTCCAGGTTCCTGCTTTGAGTTCCTACCTTGGCTTCCCTCAGCCATGAACTGTGCTGTAAGTCAAATAAACCCTTCCTCCCCAAGTTGGTTTTGGTCAGTGTGTTGTCACGGCAATAGAGAAGCAAGCTAAGACACTGTGTTGGCTTTCCAGGGCTGTGCTAACAGGCTCATAGAACTGTGTTTACTGTCTTCTAATTCTGGAGGTTGGCAATCTGAGGTCCAAGTGTCACCTAGGTTGGTTCTTTTGAGGGTGGTGAGAGAAAATTTGTACTGCCTCCTGGAGATCTGCTGGCCATCCTTGACTTGTAGCTGGGCCACCTGGAAGGTGTTGGCATTGATGATCACGTGGTCTTCTCCCTGCCCCTGGTTCCAAATGCCCGACTATTTGGTTACTTTTCCTGGAACATCTGTTCCTATTCATCCCAAGTAGAGAAGGCAACGATAGACCAAAGAAACGATTCTATGTTCAGTTTGGTGAACCACTGAGTTTATCCGAGTTACTGTCAGTGAGGGAGAGTTAGGGGAACTGAGTCCAGCCTTCTTTTTTTTTAAAGGCTGCTACTTGCTCCCAGGGCCACGACTTACTCCCCTTCCCAGGGCTTTTTGCAACAGTTACATTGACTAACCTTCTGCAACAGCCAGAATTGTTTTGAGTACTCAACTTAAAAAGTCCACTGGCATCAAAAAGGGAGGCTGCCCGAGCAGGGTACCCCAGGCAGAATCAATGCGGGAGAGCGGGAGGGAGGAAAGGGAGGCTCTGCAGGATCCTATGAAAGACCTGAGCAGAGCTCCCCTAGGGGGGTCCCCTCTCTGGGGGGCCCCTACCATCCTGATGGGAGCTGATGGTTTGCAACAATTTCTGCTCCTCTTTCCCTGTCTCCTTTAAGTTTATGGATGTTCTGTCCCTGCAGCCTCTCAGGTCTCCCCTCTGCCCTTTAATCCCGCCCTAGTGCTTTTGCTCTCTACTATGCTCTACTTTAACCCCCTCTCTCCCGGCCTCCACCACCAGGCTGCTCCCTTGGCTGCCACTTGTGCAGTTGCCATGCTCTTCAGTCATCCCTCTCCCAATCTTCCTGTCTGTCAGACTTATTTCTCTGACTAGCTGCCCCTGCCTCAGTGATCTCCTGCTTACACTGACCTGTCAAGTTCAAGATCGTCTTGCTTGTGATCCCCTCCTCTTTGCCCTGTGACATCTTCTATGCTTGAATCTTCTGCTGTTCCTGAACATCCAATTCTCTGTCACTCCCATAGAAGGAACCCAATGACCCCTTCGCCCCACAGTCCCATAAAAGTAGGAGTGTGGGTGACTTGGGCAGTGGCGTCTCTGAAAGTCCCTCCCTAGCATGAGTGACTGCTCACAGAAGATGCACTGGAGTCTACTGTTCAGCTTCCAGACAACTCCACTGAAGTCTCCAGCCGTTGTTTCCTGTTCACAGAGGCCTGGAGGAGGCCTTCAGGAGTCTTTTAAGTTTTAGAAGCTCCCTGAATCTTGTATGTAAGCATCTCGTGAATTCTTGAGAAGAAAAGAAGCTCTTTCCCTCCAGGAGGGAACAGCTAATATTGGTCTTTTTGCTAGAGTTGAAAAAAAAAAAAAAGTATAGCTATCCCTCCTGGTTTAGTTAAGTATTATTATTGAAAAATATTATGTATTACAGTCTCGTAGTGAAAAAAAACTTACCTTGAAATTTGATAAGAAAAGGCCCCTCTTTCTGAGGAAACAAGATTCTGCTTTTTAACTAAAGAGATCCATAGGACTAATGATTCCCCCTTTTAATAAAGTTTCTAGGAAGTGCAGAGTCATGTTTAATGTAAAAAGCCAGCAATGACTGCTTTTATCTGTTTTTCAGGTAGCATCCCTTTTTCTGTTCCTATTAGTTAATTTTCCTTCCCCCACCCCCATAAGCTGTTCCAAACACTTCTTAGAGAGAGATGAGTGTTTAAAAAGATTAAATTTAATTGTTTTACATCATGGAAGGAAGCGGTCCAGTCGATCAAGATGGTATCAAGTTCTGTCAGACTCAGGAAAGAGATATCGAAAATGACTGACGATTAAGAGAAGGTGTTTCTTGGGTAACTCTTAGAAGGTGTTGGTTAGTCCATGAGGACGAAGAATGACTTGTCTGTTGAGTGAGCTACCTGAATGGGTATTATGTGTATCTCCTTCACACTGTAGACTGAGGAGGACAGGAAGTAAGCATAAGGCCTGGAGATGGGGAGGCCTGAGGACCCATCTCACTTTTGCCTCTAAGTACTCGGGAGACTTCCTGTAGGACCCAGAAGTCATTGAACTGATCTGTTTTGAATTTCTCTTCATAGATAACCTTCTAGAAATCTATTCCTTCCTGCCCGTTCTCTCTACTTACCTATTGCACGGTGTCTCAAGTTAGTCTTGTTTTTCCAGGAAGCCCCTGAGTGTCTGGAAGCAGGAGCTGTGTGTAGGCTCGATTTGATATCTGTACTCAGCTTATCAACTTGTTTTTATATACATCCACTGAGTTATATAAACTGCTCTTAGTCCATGTGGATTCTAAGTGACTTGCAACAATGAATGCAATAAAATAAGATTAAACTAAATGGGAAGGAAAGGCTTATGCTATAGGAACAGAGGATTAAGACTGGGGATGGGAGAAGGTAAGAAGGTAGTGCATATGTCCTTTATACTAAAAACAAGCATCCCTCTGCCTGCAGAAAGTACCCTTGATGTCTGCACAAATGCAGACGGCCAAGGAAACTATAGCAAAAAGGGATATGAGTAAAGAGATTTATTTGTCTTAAATTTAACCATCACATGATAGAAGCAGCATGTATTGACTGGGTGTTTGCAGTTGGTCATTGATCTATGAAGGCATTTAGTGGATAGGGTAATTCCCTAGGTCCGAATGGAAGTTCAGGAGGTGTTTGGTACAGGGAGACAGTGGGAAAGAGAGATTTTGTTTCACAAACAGTATTTCAGTGGAAAGAAGACTTCACTGGCCATGGCTGTCTGCAGGCCAGCATCCATCCCTCCAAGTCCTAGCCCGAAGTATGTCCTATCCTCAGTGGTAGGGCACATCCTTCAGGTTCTGGGGGGTAACCAAGGGTTCTGGCAATAGCCTGTGTTATTTTGGGAGTCTTTTGGACTGCTCTGACCAAGAACTCAAAGGGAGGTTCCTCCTGTCTGACCCTGCGCTCCTTGCCATACAGCCCACAGGTGTACACATGCCCTAATGTTCAGACACTGCATATGTATTTCTCAGGGGGTTTCCAAGCCACCACATTTCCCTCTGGCTTCCCATTCCACCCAAGTTCCATTCCTCCCCCCTCCCTAATCCAACTCCCTCCTACCTCCCCAGCCCAAGCACCCCCATTTTCCCCACTTGCCCCCAGGTAACACCCACTGAAGACAGGTCATATTTCAGACCTGGACTTGGAGCAGTGGAGCTGGAACTGACCAGGAAGCCTTATCCCTGAAGACTAACTCTCATAGTTGGTGGAGGACACTATGCAAGATGCTGAGGGAGAAAGTCAGTCAAGGGTCCAACCCAGCTCTAAAGCCCAATAACCACAACGATGTCTTTCTCTGAGTCCCGACGGTAAATGTGACCGACCAGCTGCTTCGTATCCCACTGCCATGCTGTGGGAACAGAGCAGGTCGTCACAGCAAAAGTGAATTTGGGGAATTTGGCATCAACAGTTCCTATGAAATTAGTAGATCATAAGGTAATATGGGGAATATTATCCTCTTCTTATGAGGAATATTCACCTGTGAGCTCTTCAAATGGAAAGTTCTCAAATTCTGTAGCACACAGGTGGGAAAGGCTGATGAAGCAAGTGTTGCAATGGGAAGTGGAAGCGATTTGGGGCTGTGGCGGTTGCTGGTACTGTAATCCATCTTCAGTCGTGCAACAGGTATTTGTGGTTTTGCTTTGTTTACTAGATATTAAGCCAGTGGTGAGCAGGAGTGTTCACTGTCAATTTGACTGGAATTGGAATCACTTTGGAGACACACCTTTGGGTGTGTCTATCTGCAAGGGTGTTTCCAGAGAGGTTTAACTGAGAAGGGGAAACCCACTGCGAATGCAGGTGCCACCACCCGATGGGCTGGGTCCTGGACTGAGCAAACAGGAGAAAGGTGCCGGGTGCCGGGCGCCGGGCGCCGGATTCCTCTCACTCCGCTTCCTGGCTGTGAATGCAGTCGGCCAGCTGCCATCCACCTCGGCCACCAAGCCTTTCCACATGATGTTCTGAATCGCCTCCAACCATGAGCAAAGTAAACCCTAACCCTCGCCGAAGCTGCTTCTAGTCAGATATTTTGTCATGGCAACAAGAAAAGTAGCTAATGGCACAAATACGGAAGATTATCTGTCTTTCAAAAACCTTACAGCCTAATGTGGACACACCAAGGCTAGTGCCAAGCGGTAGGTATACGATACAGAACCAAGGCGAACACTGTTTAGAATTGTTAAATTAGAGATTTGTAAATCGGGAATAGTTTTTTTAGTCTCAAGGGAGATTAATACTGTGACTTTTACTGCTAAGAATGGCAGAGATGAAACAAAATTGGACAGTGTCCAGCTATTATGTAATAAAACAATATGAAGAGAAACGGGCCACAACTTAGAAGTTCCCTTTCTCCCCAGGGCAATTCCTTGGTTGACTTATTATGAATACCTATTCATCTAATTTTACATAAATAGTAAGGTTCTGAAGATTGAGGTCGTTGGTTACATAAAATGACGACCTCCTGCTTCATCAAGTGGGAGGGCCCGGAAAAATGAGCCGAGTTGCCAGGAAAGGAGAATAAGTAGGGAGCATGCACATAAGGCATGTCACAATACCCCATCCCCATGTCTGTGGCAGACATTACTAATAGATCACAGTGTTTCTTCCTACTCTGCCTGACTGTGGCCTCAAAATCCTTCTCATTATTTTGTACTGAGCCGCCAGCACTGGTCCTGGCATATAAGATGAAGTGCTCTGCCCCATTGAAACCTTTTGAATATGCTGCAACCCTTTGTGTTATGAGAAACCATGGAATACTTTGCATTTCATGTGGATTTTTCCCTCAACTTTCATTTTACTTTTTCAGTGGTTGAAATTGCAAATTGCAGTTGTTGAGAGGGAATGACAATATGTTATGCCTAAGGACTTTCACGGCTTTAGAAAATGATAACAACACAAATTTGATTTTATATAATATGTAATGACTTAACTAATTCTATGTTATCTACAGTAATTTTATTGCAGTCATCATTGATACAGATAAATTGTATATCATTCCCTGTGTACAGTACTCTCTGCTTTATGTGAATATTTTACTGAATCCTCACAGTAGCCCTATGAGGCAGGTGCCATCGGTGTTCCCCCAAAGTTGGTCCTACTTGGTATAAGCAGCGGGCCTTCAATCCACATATCCGTCATGAGTCTTGTGGTTTGAATGAGGAATGTCCCTCACATATTTGAACGCTTGTTCTCTAGTTGGTGGAACTTTTCCTTTAGGAGGTGCAGCCCTGGAGGAAGTATGTGACAGGGGTAGGCTTTGAGGATGTGTAGTCAGCTCCACTTCCTGGTCTCTCTCTACTCTGTGTGGATGAGGTGTGTCCTCTGCTTTTGACTGCCGGGCTGACTCTGTGACCATGCCACCCCACTGGAATGGACTCTCTAGAACTGTAAGCCAAAATAAACCTTTTCTTTCCCAACAGAAAAGTACTCATCCTTGCCTGTGGACAGAGATGTGAGTCCTGACTTGTTTTTCTGTCGCTCTGATAAACACCTAGACTAAACAAGTCCTGGATGAAAGTCTATTTGGCTTCACACTTCCAGGTCATAGTCAATCCATGAGGGGAACCGGGGCAGGAGCTCAAGGCAGGAGCCCAGAGCAAAGACACCAAGAAGTACTCCTGGCTCGCTCTCTGGCTCAGGCAGTTTATACAACCCAGGCCCACGGGGATGGTGCCACACCCGCAGTCGGCTGGGCCCTCCCAATCAACATCAATTAAGACAATCTCTCACAGACGGGCCACAGGCCGGTCTAATCTGGGAAATCCCTCAGTTGAGGTGCCTCTTTCCAGGTGACTCCAGTTTGTGTGAAGTTGACAATAGAATGCAACCAGCACATTTCCCCAATTTTCCTGTGTTAGAGACTTGGTTCTCAGGATGTGGTGTGGAGATGCTGTCCTGGACCTTAGTGGCAGAGCCTCATGGGAAATCCTTCAGTCACCAGGATGCTGGCCTCAGATGGGAAGGATGGAATGACTGTTATAAGAACAAGCGTGCCCTGTGAATCATGCTCCTGTATCCTGAAACCTAATCTTTTCCTATCATCTGCACCCCTGATGCTGTTGTGCAGATGACCATGAGCTGAACTGATGCTGGTTACAAACCCTGAACTCTGAACTGTGAGGGAGATAAACCTCTTGTCTCTATAAAGCTCTTTAGCTTCGGGCATATTGTTTTTGTAACAGAAAGTGGGCTAATACTAATTTAGACCTAAGGAACAATAATTCCTAAATAATTAAGGCTTGACACTGAGGAGGATCTCCCACATTTTCTGCACAAGTACTTCATAGGTCAAGGTGCTGACTGGGTAAAATACCGTAGGGAATAGAAACAACAACATTCTTTATCCAGTTTTTATGTCTTAGATATTTCTTTAGGTGCTTCAAGTGGATTTTTAAAAAACTTACAAGAACATATAATGTTGATTTTCCGCCTTTTATTAGTGGGGAGACTAAGGATCAAAGAGGTTAAAACACCAGCCTAAGGTAACACAGCTATGAATGGTCAACCCAGGGATCCTTTATGAAAAGAGCTCTTAATTCGCTATACTTGAACTATATGAAAAAAACCCTGTAAATTACTTAACATCAAAGGGTAACTGTACCACCAAGTCAATGAAGTCTAAGTTTCAGTGTCTCTGATTTGCCAAAGTTCTTTCCAGAACCCCAGGAAAGACCAATCAGTGTTCACTCATATTTGCATTCTTTTACTTAAGCTTAGGGCCCCACAGGACTTGCCTCTGGAATAGGCAAGTTCTAAAGTAGATGACCACACCTCTTCCACGCTTAACCTCCACTGCTCTAGAAGCCTTCTCTCCAACTCAGCCAAGTCCCATGCTTACCTTGGAGTCTCGATTTTTAATACAGTGAGTACTTTGGGGGTTGGAAGCTTCCAGTCATCCAACAACAATGCACCCATCCATCTAGGTCATGAGGTGTGTGGTTTTAGCTCCTCCTGAGAATATCAATCTTCTAATTACAGAAAGTACCCTCAAAACAAAGGGCCTGGATATCTATTTAATATATTTCGTTTTTATTTTTAAATGTATGGGTGACTAGTTATATGTAGCAGTATTTTATTACATTTGTTTATTTTTTATTTATGTGTGTGTGCACGTGTAAGTGCATGTATGCACATGTGGTGGCCAGAGGACAGTTGAGAGTCGCTTCTCTCCTTCCATCATGTCAAATCTATGGATGGACCTCAGGTCATCAGGTTTGGAGGCAAGTGTTTTTACCTGCTGAGTCATCTCAACAGCCTTATTTTTATTTAAAAAATGTTTTTAAATGTGTGTGTGTGTGTGTGTGTGTGTG
>NW_008481759.1:0-7779 GCF_000622305.1 Nannospalax galili | reverse complement strand
AAAAAAAAAAAAAAAAAAAAAAAAAAGGATGATGGCCAAGACCCTTACTGGGCTCCAAAGCCCCCCATGATCTAGTTCCCGCCAGCCCCACCTCTCTGATCTTAACACTTTCCACTTAGCTCCAGCCTGCCTGAAGGTGTCAGAATGCCCACATCCCTCTGGATCTCACTTTCTCTATTGTCTTGGCTTAGAAATTTAGAGCCTGTCTTCCTCCATGCCCAGGTGTGATTTGAGATGGATCCCAAGTTACATGCTGATAGCTGGGCATGTGGACCACACTGCTTTTCCCAGCTTGCTCTTCAGACTGGCTCCTTGACAGTTCGATGTTTTGAGGTCTCTCCATACGTGTGAGCAGTTGAATGGATATGATAAGGGTAGAGAGGATTGGCAAGCAGGGAGTCAGAAAGCCCTAGGCCTCAGCTCTAGAGGCCACAGCTCAGGTGACAACCCTTAACATCCTCCTGCCTCAGACACATTCTCTGGGAAATTGGGATACCAATGGTACCTATCATCCTGGGGCCGTGTAAAGTTAGAGAAGGAAATCCATGGAAAGAACTGGGGTGAGGGAGGCTTATCAGACCAAAGACTTTGCAACAGAGTGAGAAGAGAGCACGAGGACCAAGAATGGAAGGATGGCAGAGTATGCCGAGGACTGCAGCTGTGTGCTCCAGCCCCTGCACCTTCTGTCACAGAGGCCAGGAAGCCCCTGACACTGGACATGAGAACTTGCTGGAGCCACAATGGAGAGCTCTTAGGCCAATCAAAGGCTAAGGGTGAGCTGCCAGGACAGAGGAGCTGTTGACTCCATACCCACTTTTCAGAACTAGTCTTCCAGGAAAAGGCTGGTGCCATGATGCCCAGAGCAGACAGTGCCACCCACCAACAAAGCCCTGTACCTGGCTGGCAAGCTGCGGTGTTCAGGGAAGGAAGGTGGCTGTGAGGTGGGGTCTGTGGTTTGCTTGGAGGGCTGAGAAGGTACATCACCTCAAGACACAAGGCCCTCTGCTTCCTCTACAGCCCCTTGGCACGTGGTTGCCAGCAGAGCAGAGGAGGTCGCAAATGCCTCATGTCTGAGGCACAAGCAGCTTCCTGTCACCCCTGCTTCCTGAAATCCCAAAGTGAAATCCATCCCTGCTTTGGCCACACCCAGCCCAAGGACAAAGAACTGGAGGACAGCCTGTGCATTTATCCACTGATACTCATGTCTCCAGAGAATGATTTTCTAGGAAAAGGCAGTGGTACTTTCTAAGAAAGAAACCGAGATCTTACATGAAGATAAAATACCATGAAGAGCCTGGCCGAGGCTGCTTCCTAGAGCGGCCACCTCAGAAAAAAGTGCTGATAAGGGAGTATTCTTGCTTCTGAGAACTGGCTCTGCACACCCGCTCTCAGCCTCCTGGCCATGTTACTATCTCACCACCAGACACCTCACTAATGCACTGGCTCTGGGGTCCCGAAACCTCAGGGCTGAGGTTCACACCTACCTCACATGTGCTAGTATTCTGGGCCCTACTACCCTGGGGGTTTGCAGAAGTCAGCCCTCCTGGCTTCTGCCTGCTGAAATGAGGGTTTTGGCTGCATGTACCCTGGCTCAGATGGTCTAAATGCAACCTAAATGATGCGAGGTGCCATAAAATCTTGATCCCATTTTCCAAGGGCACCAGGCTTTGGAAAGCCACACGTGGTGGCGGTATGTGTGGTGTGTTCTCTCTAGGTGACTTAAGTGTCTACTGGAGGCAGGATTCTGATGGACCCAAGGACCCTTTCCCTCTAGCACAGAAGAAGGCAAGTTGTATGCTCACTCACCCTCCGGGTCTTCTCCACGTCACCACATGGCAGTCGCTTCACGAAGTCAATGCCTGTCAGTGGTGTGCCCGTTGGAGGCAGGAGGATGGAGGCGTCCATCATGAGATATTCCACATTCATGGGCTTCATCTAGGAAAGACGGTCCAAGTCTCAGGGAAACCTCCCACCTACACCAGCAACATGAATGTCAGCTGTGTCAGACTGAGCCCATGCTTCCAGCTTGCCAGGTAAGAGTGACAGGACTTTTCCATTTCCAAGTTGCAGCTTTTCCCTTTCACTGCAGCCAGGGGCCGCACAGGCTACCTGCCTTCTTTCGGGGAACATATTAAGTACGTTCCTCAGAGGCCTGAGCCCCATCCTCTAAATCCCTGCATTTCAAAGCAGGGTGGCAGAGCCATGTTCCCACTCTTGGCATTGGTGTTCTAGCAGTGCCTTCTCAGCACTGCCCTGCTGGCTGCTCTCACCCCTGCTCCCACCATGTCACAGCCTCCCCAGTGAGCCCGTCACACTTTGCCATGGAGGGGGGCAGTAACCTGCTGGACTCATTATCCCTGTTTTATTTTGTGGGGACAGGGTATGTAACACTGGCTGGCCTGAAACTATGTAGACTATGCTAGCCTTGAGCTCACAGCTATCTGCCTGTTTCTGCCTCTGGAGAGTTGGGATTAAAGGTGTGAGCCACTATAACCAGCTTAATTTTTTTCATTATCCTTTTAGCAATAAACTGGAGGTGCTAAGGGACCTAAAAGGAGTCAAGTCCTGAGGCGACAGGGGCAACACTCAGGCTTGTCCCACCTCTGCTTGCTCAGAGGCCAATTTCCTAGGGGCCAGTGGAGCACTGATTTCAGCTGCAGGGCTTGGGCGTGTCCCTTAGTATTTCTGGAGAATGTCAAGCACTGTCCATAAACACTGGAGCAAAACCCAAGCAAAACCCAGGAAACTCTCTGAGGCAGGGAAAGGGGGACATACAGTTTTGTTCATGGACTTTGCGAGACCTGCTGCAGGATATTGCTCATTCAGCTGGGGCAACTCAGAGGTGTGGGCCCCACTGCACAGATGGCAAACAGCCAGGCTCAGAACATAAGACACCTGGCCAGGGGCACCTGGTTAAAAAGCACTAAAAGCAGACACTGCAGGGTAGGAATCCCAGATTTCCCAAACCACAAATGACATGTAGAGTTTACATTTCTAAACCAAAAAGGGCACTGTGGAGGATCACACTGCAGGAAGGGAGTGTGCAATGGAGGGAAAGTGGTGAATAACCACAGAATGCTGTAGCTGATGGTCTGAAAGGGTAAAGTCTGAACTGCCTCCTAAGAATGACTGGAGCTATGTGGGCCAGCAGGAGCAAGGCACAGTCATGGCAGCCCACATGGCACAAGGAGGCCTGGCCTTCAAAAGGCTCCATGGAGGCCTCAAGCAGGCAGTGCTGGAAGAGTCTTGGGAAAAGGCTTGGGAGCCAGGGGGGGTCACTTAGGTGTGCTGCCTGCCTTTTTCTTTCTGACACTTTAAACATTTAAGTTCATTATAAATGTTCCCCTATCACTTCATGCTTAGGAGAGTCATGTCCATGAAAAAGAGAATTTATCATCTGTTTATTGAGTGCTACTCAGAGGCAGATGCTGGGATGCAGAGACCAGCAAAACAGAAAGCTGTGGTCTCCATAGCCTGTCCTCTAGGTTGTGTGCACCAGGGTAAGACAAAGACTGTGTGGGCACTCAACACTGGAACATTCTAGAGGACCAGCAAAAGTAGCAGCAGAGCATAGGTAGATCTGGCTCTGCTACTAACAAGATGGACCAGACTTGGGGCTATCACTCAGCCCCTGACTCCCACTTTCCTGTCTCTGTAAATTCCCAGGGGAAATCCAGTAAGTCTTATATTAAAGATTCTATCTACAGACTGGCTGGTGAGAGCCTCCTGATTGTGGAGAGCTGAGATGCAGCAGGTCCTCATCCAAATTATTTTGGGCTATTTTTAGTCCCCTTAATAGCCACTCAATAGTTTACCTCTGTCTGACCTCACATCCCTGTGACTCTCAGGTGAAACTTTGGACTGCATTAACACAGCACTAGCTTCCACCTACCCAAAAGCTAAGAATGTTATCAGATTGGCATCTGGGGCCTACAGGAGAGACTTTCCCAACCTTGTTGTAACCCTCCTGCCTGATGTTCCCACCAAGGTATTTGAAAAGTGACTGGATTTATGACTTGTCTGTAGTCAAAGAACAATTTAACAACTTCATGAGACCAGTTCCATATCAAAATATGTTCTTTAGAGGCAACCTGAATCCTGGACAATGGTCACTTATATTTGGCTCTGAAATAAACTCTTATTCCCTTTAATGTGAGAGATGTGTTTTACATCAGCCAGGCTAACAGACTTAACATATACAACATTCTCTTGATCTGGGCATGCAGTGAGCTCTCAATAAAGTCACCTCTCTATGATTCAGATTCAGGTGAGTCTGACTACCTCACAGACAGCACAGCCACCAGCATGGAGCAGCAGTCAGGCCTATCCCACTTCTGTAGGCTCAGAGGCCAATTTCTTAGGGGCTGCAGGGCTCAGGGTGTGTTCCTTAGTATTTCTGGAGAATGTCAAACATTGTGCAGCAGGACATGCCATAAACACTGGAGTAAAACAAGCAAGACTCAGGAAACTCCCTGAGACAGGGGAGGTGGGGGACATACAGTTTTGCTCATGGGCTTTGCATGAGGCCTGCTGCAGGTATTTCTTATTCAGCGGGGGCACTCAGAGGTGTGGGCCCCATTGTAGAGATGGCAAACAGCCAGGCTCAGAATGTAAGCCACCTGGCCAGGGGCACAGGGTTAGGAAGCAATGAAAGCAGACACTGCAGGGGCTTAGGAATGAATATAAACTGAAGTTAGTGGTGATGGCGATCAAAAGGCTCCATTTCAAATTTACCTCACTACCAGTCTTTGCCACTTGATCAAAAGCCCCAGAGCAGACAGAGCTCTCTGTAGGTTTGGCAGGCACACAAGTATGTGCCAGCCTAGGTGTGTTCTGGCCCCGCACTTACTGTCATGCTCCTGTACTCGTCTTCAAACATGTCCAAAAAAATCTCTTCTCCCTACAAAGGAAGGGAGGGAAGAGAAGCTTGTTTCTATTTTTTTCCATAAACACAGTATTATAAATGTAGCTGTCGGTTTTTGAGACCATCTGTTTCTCATTATGAGTTCTCGTAAATCATCAGAAAGTAAAATATACACGTGAACACGAACACACATGCTCAGAAGTAAGACCAAATATCAAATTGCACTGTTCAACATTTTCCTCCTTTTTAAAAGCACATTGAGTTAGAGTTCTGTCAGATCAGTTAATTAGAGTACAATGACAAAAATAACATTATACATAATTAAAATGTAGACGAGGCTAATATTTTAAGTGCTACTTATCTAGAGTGGTTGGAAAAGTGAGGAATGTTGGTTAAGTCGTCATGTTAAACATGTGAGGTCCGTGCCTCTTAAAGGAAAATAACTAGGAATGTTTAGCACTAAATTATGTGGCTCATTCCATTTGTTTTTGAGGAAAGTCTTGAAGTCTGGCTGATAGGGGCCAAGGCTCTGCCCAGGATGCCCCCTTGGGCAAAATCTAGCACTACCTCTGAAAGCCTTTCTGGGTTTTACTGGGATGGGAATGGGATGGCAAATAGTGTTATATGTAGGAGAGTAGGATGGTGCCCATGTGTGCTGGGTCACTCATTGCTAAGGCAAAAGAAGCTAATACACAGAAAATGTGTGGCCCAGAGCCTCCCACTTGGTGGGGCAGGGCAATGTTAGAGTTGTCCCTGTACTGTACTGCATCCTGACAACCATCAGAACCAGCCTGTCTCTCTGAAAGTCCTACCAGTGTTTCCTCCCACCCCCCACACACTTATACATGCAAAGTCAGGGTGGAAAGTGCAGAGACCTTTTAAAAATTTGTTCAGTTGTCAGAGTTGCAGATGAACTTGAACTTTCTTTCATAGCATAAGTGGCACCAACAAAATGATAGTCCTTGCAAATGCCCAAAAGCTTCTGAGACACTGCACTGAGAGTTTAGATGTTATAGGGTAAAAGCAAGAGAAAAGGTCTGGGCTGGGAACTGAAATTCAAATGAAACTTTACCTCTGTTAGGGACAAGGAGTCAGCTCCTAGGAAATAGCCCTTTCTGTGTCTTTCTGTTTACAACTCCAAAGCTTTGAAGCAGTGGACAGAGAAGTTCTACTGGGAAGTAGTCCAAAGAGGGCTAGGGAAGCCCTGGTGGTTCTGCTTTCTTCGGGGTGGGGGATGTTCCTGCTTAAGACTGTATGGTTTTGGGTATTCTAAGGGGCAGCTGGGATTTCCTCCCCAAGGTGTGGCAGCCTGAAGTGACCACTGCTACCACTGCTAACTGGGCCTGGCAAGATAGAGTTCTAGAGTATAGGCCTGGCTTGAGCTCCATAAAAACCGACAGTAATGGCGGTGGCTGAAGAGTTTTCTGAAGAAGCAGCAGTTGAGGTAAGGATAGGTACCAGAAAGCAATTGCAGCATTGCCATCTTCCCCTCCCAGTACCACCTGCCTTAGCCTCAGTCAGGTGAACCACTACCAGCAAATCTGAGAGATCTGCTATGGAGGCCAACAGATTAAACGATCACTAGGACTATTTGACACATGGTTGAATCCACTATGGCTGATAAACAAGCCTCAAGAGAAGGGTAAGGTTGGGTTGTCTTAGACTCCACTAAATTTATACACTGAAACCTCATCCCTAGGGTGAGGTCTTGGGAGGACATAAGGTCACAAAGTGGATCCTGATGAATGGGATTATTGCCTTTCTGAGAGGACTTAGGGAGTTTGTTTGTCCCTACCACTAAGGAGGACACAGGAGACAGTGCCATATATGAGAGAGGAGGCCCTTATCAGACACTGAATCTCAGTATTGGACTTCCTAGTCTCCAGAACTATTGCTTGGATGGCATCTTTTTTACAGAAGCCTGACTATACTAAAACACAGGCCTTAAGGTCAGAGCTAAACAAAATCGAACAAAACCATCACGATGGAGTTTCTTAAGATGATCGCTTGGACCCTGAAAGCTAAATCGCTACAAATCTTTCAGATCCCAAAGGTCAGGGTAATGCTTGGTGATGCTTCACAAGGTCTCACTAAACTTAATGGTAATTCTTTGAAGGTCTCCATGAGGCTTCTTAGCATGCACATCTACAGATATCACACATGTACATAATGATAAAATCATAGGTAATTCATGGCAATTTTCTGCAACACACATACACACACACACATGAAAATAATAAAAATTTAATAAAAACAGAAGACACAGTCTTTATGTGTATGGGACTAGACACCACCATCAGGTATTTTGTAAGAGGCATCCCATGCTGCTCTCTACCCATGCTGCCAAGTACCTTATAGAAATGCCGAACAAGGTGGACACTTTCTTCTCTTGCTCCCTGTTGAAAAAGGAGGGTATGAAGGATGCAGATCTGAAGGGAAACTGTGGATGACCCAACACAATGACACCGAAAGCAGTTATAGTATAATGAAACAAGGGAAAGAGTTATTGAATATGGCCATTATTTCTCCACTTTAATAAAACAAAAAACCCTTTCAGCACTGTGTGTGTTTGTGTGTGCAGATACACCAAGGGTCAAGCTCAGTTGTTACTTCCTTTTTAAAAAATGTTTTATTTTTATTTTAGGTATATGAGCTTATTGCCTGCATGTACATAAGTGCACCTGTGTCGTGCAATGCCTGTGGAGGTCAGAAGGCAGCAGTGGATTGCCTGGGATTGGAGTTATGAACGGTTATTAGCCACCATGTGGGTGCTGGGAATTGATCCTAGGTCCTCTGTAAGAGCTGCCAGTACTCTTAACCACTGAGCCATCTCTCCAGCCCCTGTTCTCACTCTTTTTTGTTTTTGTTTCTTTTGAGACAGGGTCTCCCTGTAGCCCCAGCTGTCCTGGAACTCA
>NW_008481758.1:0-9717 GCF_000622305.1 Nannospalax galili | reverse complement strand
CAATGAATTATTTATTCAAAAATTTAAGTATATATGATAATAAAAACAACTGAGAAAAGAAAAACTAAAATATTCATTTGCCTGAGTGATCATTATTAATGATTAATAGTGATGGGGAGGGAAGGGAAGGTGAGGTTTTGAAAACAGTAGAGACTTCCATGCCTCAGATAAGCAGTAGCTTTGGGGTTAGAGTTCCAGAAAATCGTGGGCCACCAAAGCCATTCTGGTCCAATGGCTTCCAGGTCTTTTGTGTCTAGAATTCAAAGAATGGATTTCAGGGAGAGCGAAAAAGGTGAGCTTTTAGAAAGGAGTTTATATAGAGTCATAAGTGAGAACTTAAGTATTGCTCCTGTTTAGCAGAAGCAGGTCCCAAGAAAATGGTTGCCACTGAGGGTGACTACCTAGGGGTCAATAAAGGTTTTTCTGGGTTGAGGCTTAGGGCAGGTGAGCTGGTCAGTGCAGTTGGCCCACCCATGAGGTGTCTCTCCATCTCAGGTGTCTGGACCGGAGTTTCAGTAGCTTCTAGGCAGCTGTATAAAAGAAGTAGATAGATAACAAGAAACCAGACTAGGAACCAGAGGCCCCAAACACCTGCCAGAAGAGAGCCAAGGGCTTTTCTGCCTTCTGACCAAGACAAAAATAGAGGTCCTAGTCTCTAGACTGCCTGACCGGTTTCTATCTCCTGTTCTCATCAATAGTAACTTATGAAACCTGCTTATGAATTAACACGTACTTATCATTCATTGAGTCAAATGAATTCTTTTGTAAATATTTTTAGAATAATTTTCACAATCAGGCAACATTTGATTTATGGGCATTGATGTTTGTTATAATTTCTTTTTATGTAACCATATGAAAGAATGTATGTTTAGAATATATTTTTATGTGTGGAATATCCTAGAGAATAACTATGTATGTAATGTATTTTTTAAATATAGCAATAATAAACAGGAGACAATCAATGAAAGGCCTTTTTGTTATGCTCATGGCAAGGAGTTTGGCTCTTACCCAAAGGGCAGTGGGGCCATGAAAGGGCTTACAGGCAGGGATGGAGCATAGCGATATTTTTGTATTTTCCTGTCAGAAACTCACTCTGGCTGCACATGGATTAGGCAAGGATGGGACTAGAGGGGGAGTCATCACATAGAGGTAGAGCTCATGGGGGCAGGAAGAGAGGAAGGAGCAGCGCTGGTGGGTAAGGCTTGCAGAACTGAGAGGAAGCAAGGTGGCAGGATCTTCAGGCTGCAGCTTCTTAGACATGGACATGGGTGCAAAGAGGTAGAGAAGAGCCCAGGATACCCCAGCATTTGAGATATAGGCCAGTAAGCGCCAGTCACAGAGAGGAGAGTCGGTGAGGGTTGACTGTGGCCTTGAAATCTGAAAACTCCTTATAAGCAACTTGCAGAGCCTTCGAACACACAGCTGCTCGGTGGGCATTCGTATTTAGGGGCTGCTGCCTCAGTGAGAAACTTCCTTGGTTTTTTAGCAGTCTAGCAGAACATGCCCCCTGAGATGCCAGTAATACAGTCTTCATTTGCCATTTACTGCTGTCAAGTAATAAACTCTTTTAAACAAGCATAGCCTCCTTTTATGGAGGTGGGGTTGAGATGTAGAGCGTTACTGTGTAGCCCAGACTGGCCTAGAACTTTCAGTCTCCCTGCCTTCACTTTCCCAATACTGGGAAGTCTAGGCCTCTTGAAGATATAGAATAATTAGAAATTAACTTTTGAATGAAACATAAGATACTCCTTTATTTAATGACACTTCTGTGTTTAATGTTTTATCAATCTCATTTGTCTGCCATCATTCTAATGATGTTATGTGAATTGAGAGCAGCATAAACACAAAATAATGCTATTCATATAATATGGCTTACAAAAATTAATTTGATTCAATAGATTTTAAGTTCTAGTTAATTTTTACAGGTCCTACGCTTTACAAGTAGCTATTATTAGTAAAATGATTGCTAGGCAAGTCAGCATTTCTTTTCAGGTGTTTTTCTGACACTGGAGAAACAATATAATTTTGAACCAGGGGAGACTTTAAGTCACGCACTTCATCACTTCCCAGACTGTTCATGATGGGCGTCTTCAAGATGTTCACAGATTTTTCTACAAAAGAAGAGAAAAAGAGAATGTGGAAATTTGCGATGTTTGCTCTTCCTTCATGTACAAAGAAAGGCACTGTGATCTTTGACACAACGTAATTCCTTCCTCATTCCTACAATACTTTTTTCGCATGGAATATCAGGGTAACATTTTGTGGAAGGCCTGACGTGATGTCCTGGCAGAGTAGCACTGAAGGTTCACGGTTTGGGATGTGGTGATGAAGTTAATCTCTAAGTTGAGGAAATGAGAGCTAAGAGCCCATTCTGTGTGACCTGCCCCAGGTCATGGAGCTGGCCAGAGCTAAGCTGACAGTAAGACTTTGATTCAGGAAACTTCCATCATAAAAGCAGTGGACCTTTTTATTTTGACAGCAGTGGTGGAGTTGACATCTTTCTCGCTTATCTGTCCAAATTTCCATCATTAAAAGAAGGTGTTTGTTCAGATTCCCTAATGGCTGAGGCTCTTGGGACACACCCCCCACTTGCCCCCAGATTACCCTCTGAACATCCTCCACTCAGGGCTGAGGCCCCTCTAAGTTCAAAAGGCCAGGTAGGAGTCCTGGATGCCAGGATGTTCCTGGTACTGCTGGATGGGCAACCCAGCCTTGGGTCACCCTCCTAAGTGTGCAAGACACAGAGGAGGAAGAAGGTTGGAATAAGACTCTGGTGGCCCAGAGCACCATGGAGACTGCACAGTTCTTCACACTACTCAGGACAGTGTGCAAGCTGAGACTCACGAATCATTTATTTCTGGAAATTTCCAGTTCATGTTTGTGTATTGCAACTGACTTCTGGTAAGTGAACTTCAGAAAATGGAACCATGAATAGGTGGGAGCCACTGTGTGGACTTAGTGGGGGCCTGGCATCTACTGCTGTTTCATATCATTCCAATGGTTTTTAATTTCATGTTAGTGAGGGCATTGGGACCAGAAGCAAGGTAGAGTGTGTCTCCTTGCATAAAGTATCCAGCAGACACCAGGGTAGCTGTATGCTCAGAGCAAGGCTAGCACTGATTTTAACCAGAAGGACTCACTAGTACTGTGTATGGTGTTCTTTCTTTGCCTGATAAACAGATTATGTTGTTTTGCTTCCTTTTGGAGCTTTCTCTTTATGTCTCCTATGCATGTCTCCTCTCAGCCTAAATCACAAGACAGCTGCATAGACCTAGTCCCCAAAGGTCCACTTTTCTGTCTGCATGACCAGAATGGATATCTTGGGCCAACTGTTTGTTCATCCATGTAAAGAGAGCATTTAGTAAACAAAGATGCCCATTGTCTCTTAGATATAGTATTCAAGTCCCATATGTAAAAGGTTCAGAAAGGATCAAGATATACCACAATACAGTATTCACTAATTTATTAGACACGTATATAGCCACTCCCCTCTTCCTCCTCCCTCCCGTTTTAACTTCAGGAATGAACTGGCCATGCCCTTGGCCCTATCACCCTACCCACTGAAACTACTGATCTGAAGCTGTGTCATATACATGATAAATGGAGTTCAAAGAGTTGCAAGTCTTTTAAAAGATTCAGAACTTTATCAAGTCAGAACAGTTGACATCCAGCAAAGTCCTTGACAAATGATGCTAGCAAAGATTCAAACCAGTTAACAATCAAAGAATTGAAAATAAACAGGAGTGATGTCATGGAAAGACTTCACAGAGAATGATTTAAGTATTAATAAACTCGAATAGGCAGACATTGAGAAAACTGATGAAGTTCTTGAAAAATGTTGATAATGGGTGAAAGTTAAGCACTCGGGAAGTTTTAGCATGCTTTCTAAAATTTTTTTAAATACCCCTAAAACCTCCAAAGCAATACTTAATTGAGTCTGTGTTCTAAGATTTGGATTGTTCCTTTATATTTAAACTACATTGTTAAGTATAGAATCCAATGATGTCATTTTCTTATTTACTATAATTTTTCATCTTTATTGCATTCATGGTTAGTAGCCTAGGTGTGAGTCCCAAACCCCTTACACAATGAGGATATCAAAAGAAGTGGGGTGATGAGAAAGGTCCTTGTACCCATGGCAGGGTAGATTTATAACTTAGGCATTACAAAACCTAGTCATCCTGCCTTCCAGTACCTCAGCCATTATCTGAAGAATTCATAGAAGTTTAATTCTCCTCAGGTGCTTTTCCTGGGAGCCTGTGAAATGGCAGATTCAGGAATGTATGTATCAAATTTGTTCATGCCATCAATACTGTTGTGACATGGGGCTGGCACATAGTGGGGGCACTTCCAATATCTTTGAACTCACAGGAATAGTGGAGTTTCAACAAGGTGACCTCAGTAATTTGTGCAAAAAAAACCAGCAGCACTATTTTAGAGGAAGCCCAAATCCTGGTTTGGTTTTGTTTTTGCATCTAGAGGCCTATGTTTAAAACACATCCAAGGTGCTCTGCACTGGTGGACAGTGGAGGGCCCACAAGACATGTTATTAGAAGAAACACTCAGTACCAGACAGACTATACCTGCCTGTAATCTATTGATCAAGGAGAATCCAGAGGACCCCCTCAACAACAACAACACAGGCTATTGCTATTGCTTTTGGTTGCCGGATCAAAACTAGATGGCAAGACCTTACTCCTGAAGACACCACACGCTTTGATTGCAGGACATAGAAAAGTGTATCTGGACCAGACCAGGAAACTTCTTCCTGCTGACTAGCTTTCATAGTACCAGAAGGTGCTATGCAGGTCACTGGTGGAGAAAAGACATCAGTGGTCTTAACCCAACACTGGACTGTGTGATACAATACCAACCTGCCAGACAAAATGTGCCCAGTAGGGCAATAGTGCAGTGGTCATTATGGAAACAATTAACGGCTTTCCGATCGGATTTGGGGCCTGCCTGCTCCACAAGAAGGAATTCATGCCTGGTAAACTGTAAACTTAGTCAAAAGCTTTCAACTGGGGAAGTCATAGGCCCTAGAGGGGAACCTAATATCATGGTTTTGCTCAATGATCATGTTGTCAAAATGCTTCCTAAATATTTATGTTTAAATATAGTGCTGTGCTGCTCTCAGGCCAGGTCAGAGAAGCTTATTTCCGCTGTGGGTAGCAGTTAAATGCAGGGATTCCTAACTGGTCAACGTGCTGAGATGTGACCGTGAGTACTCAGCCCTAAATGGGGCATCTAAATCAACCCCTCCTCCCCCAAAGTCCCTCAAATACTGGGGAGGAGCAGAGAATGTAAGAGATGGAGGATAGCGAGGAGGGCCACGAAAAGCTGTTCTGGACACGACATGGTTTTGTACTCCTGAACTCACAGCAGCTGTGGTTAGCTGCATCAGATCAAATCAGTCAAAATTCCAGCAGGGATGGAGGAGGGTCTCATGAGGCCCCGCCCCCAGCTGCTGTTGGCAGTTGATAGCTGCTGGGGGTGAGAAAGCCATTTTTCTTTAGGGGATGGCCATTGGTAGATTTCTCGTGCTCCAGTGGATGGCCCACATACTCATACTCACACAGGCATCGCTAATTGGACTCAATGGATTATTTAAAAGAATGTTTTTAATAATGAAAAAGAAATAAACTATGATATTGTTATACAGTGCAGAAGGAATTTCTAAGTGACATTAGAGTGAGGTAACAACCTTCTCTATATGTATCGAGAGGCCTGTCTGGTAACCCTAAAGGAGCGATGCATGCTTGTTCTAGATACATCAGTTGCTCACTCATAAGTCTCAACAATATTGAGCTGAAAAAAAAATTGATGTTATACCTTCCTGGTATATATGTGTTCTACCCGGCAAACTGAAAATTCAGAACAAAATGTTGTTTACTAACATGTTTTAAATTCTCATAATATGCAAATCAAGAACATTATTATACATGATCATCATATTTTAGAAATCCTATAAAATATTCAGTTATGTTTCTGAAATTATTCAAACAGTGACATTCTGGAAGAAAAATATGGTACTAACTTTTATGTATAGTGAATTGAAAATTGATAAGCTTAGGCTTACAATTGTAGGTACCCCCAAAGACTCTAATAATCTCTTGACAGAAGTATTATCAATAGTGAAATGGGATAATTTGTTAATATCGATCAAGTTGCCTGATGTAAATATTGAATACATGATAAGATATATTCTTAATACTGAAGACAAACTTGTCATAGATGTCATCTCTGCTTCATCTTTTTAACAGTATTCAAACGCCTGTTATGTATCAAACACTTCACATTCCAAAGGGGAAGATTGTAATTGTAAATAAAAGTGATTCAGAGTAATTCAAAATCTGTCAACAAGCCCTGAGTAACTCAACAATGAGGTACTCAATTCAATATTCTAATTACAGCATAATGTGTTGAATCAGAAATTATCATTCTAATATTGCTTTATTCATTAAAAAATAAAGCCAAAATGCATCCTGTTATCAAACTGAAAATCAGCAATATCACACAAAGGGTGTACTGGTACCCTTCTCTCTCTTGCTTCCCTCCTTTCTCCACCCTCCCACCCCATCCTTCTGTCTCTCATTGTATCAAATGGTCCAATTGTCACAAAACTGAATCCTCCCAGAATTTATAGAGAAATACTTTGAGACTGACTTAGCATCTGTTTTCAAAATATAAGGTCCTAACAGAAAGCGTGCTCACAGAGTAATTGGACTGACTCTCATTCTCCAATGAGATAAGAACACAGGAACATGATCACCAGAGACCTAAAGTTGCTGAAAAATAAATGTCATAATGGCTCAAGCTCTTCCCTGAGGAGAAAGCAAAACATTAGCAGTGCTGGCCACAAACAGCTCTTTTCAGTTTGCAAATTGCTTCCATGTTCACTTTTGTTGGAAAGATACCCTGACGCCACGATGCTAGACAGGCAGAAATGCTCAGTTTATTCTACACAGGGCAGGGCTGTGTAACACGGGGACATTAGCTGCCTATCTATGGAGCTGGACTTCTGAATCCCCTTCAGGTTGTCCCCAAGTGTGGAAGTGTGGGCTTCTGCCCTCCCAAAGGACCAGGGTTTCCTGGTTGTGCACTTGCAGCCCTTTGTCACTACTCACATCTTTGCTCTGTTTAGTTCTTGGCTTGGCATGTCCCAGGCTGGGAGTTAACCAGCCTGCAACCCATGTACTGGCTATGCCTGACCCTGTGAAGGCTGGTTATTGAATGCTATAAGTGATGGTGTTATCAGAGGAATAGGTTTATCTTGAGAAAGATCTCTCTCTCCCCCTCCTCACTATGTGATGCCTTCAGCCATATTTTAACATACTAAGAAAACCTTTGCCAGATCCTAGCACCTTGATATTGGATTATCCAGACTCCAGAGCTGTTAATCAATAAATTTCCATTTATTATAAATTATTCTATCTCTGTCGTTATGCTATACATCAGCCCCAAAAGAACTTGGACACCAGTTTCTCCCTCTGAGGCAGGCAGGAGAATCACAAATTCTGATTCAGATAGAAGATATAGAGAGCTTTCGGACACTTACTGGATGGAATGTAACCTAATCCTGTCAACTCTAGCAAACTCTCAAGTCCCTGCCAGTCTGAATGATCTATGCACCTATAGATTTGCACAGGGGCCACAGGGAAGAACAGAATACCCCAAAGCCAGGTGTGTACTACCCCTCTGCCTTAAGATTCTGATTCTGAACACAAATTCAGTCACTGGGCAGGCCACCACTCTCCTGTGGATGATCCCAAACAATGAAACTCTGTGGACATGAAAGCATCCTGTAGGTCCATTTGCTGGGCATCTGAGCAACAGAGAACACAAAGGCTCATTTTTCACAGGTTTGTGGTGACGATAACTTGAGAGGTCACTGAAGAGTGTAAAAGTGACCACTAGAGCCAGGATAATATTAGAAGTACTGTGTCCTGCCCCTTTGGAGAAGCAGAGGCTAAACTAATCCAAAATCAGTCAGAGATGGCCCCGGCAGCTCCCAACAGAAGCATCAACAACAAAGACGACAGTGTGATTTCAGATGCATAGTAACATCTCTCAGCTTAAGTATACTTGTATTTTCAGTTGCATTTAAAGAATCAACAATTGACAATTTCCAAGTTGGGTTAACCACACAAATTTGCTGATTCAAAAGCCTCAGTAAACACATACCAACAAATATAGCAAATATAGCA
Organism: Nannospalax galili; assembly: GCF_000622305.1. Classification (NCBI taxonomy): domain Eukaryota; kingdom Metazoa; phylum Chordata; class Mammalia; order Rodentia; family Spalacidae; genus Nannospalax; species Nannospalax galili. The sequence continues at coordinate 1,510 of NW_008481758.1, read as the reverse complement.
GATAGAGATCTAAGTACATTACTGAGGAGGAAAAATGAAGAAAATTGTAGTGAGGATTCATGTTGAAGCATCTTGTGGAACTTAGAGAACACTCAGAGCTGGACCAAGTGAGAACAGGTATTCTGCACCGAGGAGAGATGAAGGATGCAGCTGCTGGACCCTGCTGACTGTGCCCAGAACTCTGTTCCTTGACTGTGCATTCTAGAGGGACCCACTTTAGTTGCCTCATTCCAGGCTCTTCTCCATGATTCTGTTCAAGCATAGCCTTGTGGGATGAAGTCAGAATCTGAGCTGATTCCTTTAGACTGCATTTTAGGCCGCTATGATGTTCGCTTATGCTTCTGAAGCAAGAACATGCAACCTAATCTCCAGCTCTGGGCCCTGGAGAGTGGCTGCTCTTTACAAAGTGTTGGGAGATTTGAGCAGAACTTGGTTGTGTGGGCCAAGGTGCCAATACATGAGCATGGGGTTGGAACCTCAGTTGTACCCATTCTCTGGGCCACTGAGTGGAAGGTACAGACATGCGTGGAACGTATTTGCTGTAATGTGAGGGGAGAGAGATTCAGTAGACAACCTAAGGTTATATAGTAAGTGTCAGATGAGGAAGCATCTCTGACTTCAAACTGTTGAGTTAAAACAACAACAAAAATTTACCTGGTGTGGTAACACATGCCTTTAATCTCAAAACTTTGGAGGTGGAGGCAGAAGGATCAGTAGTTCAAGGCCAGCCTCAGCTACATAGTGAGCTTAAGGCCAACTTGTTCTAAACGAGATCCTGTCTCAAAAAATAGTTCTTTTTTTTTTCTAGTTGGATCTCTAGAAAAATGAGTTGTATGTATTCATTCATCTAAACATTCATTTGATAGTCTCTGTCTCTGTCTCTCTACCTTTTCCTCCCCCACTCTGAAGCAGCTAACACATACAGAACCACACACATTGTTTAAGGTGCGGTGGTGGCTTCAGTTGGCTTGTGGTCATTTGAACCATCCAAATCTAATTACAGTTTGTTTGCTGCAGCTGCTAGATATGGTTCTAGTTTGCTTTTCTGTTGCTGTGATAAAACACTATGACCAAAAGATACTTAAGGTAGGAAAGGATTTATTTCATCTTTCACTTCAAAGTCACATTCCATCGTTGAGGAAATCAGGGCAGGAGCTCAAGCAGGAACGGAAGCAGAAACCATGGATGCAAAGCCTGGCTTGCTCAGCAGCTTATGCTTCACTGGGGAGCTCTTGATGGAGTCCCTGAGCTGAACGGGACCCACTGCCAAACCAAAGCTTAAAGATGGGGTAAGATAAGAACTTCCACAGCTTCACATTGAACTGGTACAGACGCTGATCTCAAGATGCCATTAGTAAAAAGAAGCATTGACCCTAGGTACTTGTGCCATACAGCATTACCTAGATGCATTGGAGAGATGGCTCAGCGGTTAAAGAGCACTGGTTGCTTTTATTCCTTCTTTCTTGATCTTTTTGAGACAGGGTCTCCCTGTAGCCCCAGCTGGCCTGGA
>NW_008481757.1:0-4564 GCF_000622305.1 Nannospalax galili | reverse complement strand
ACATACATGCAGGCAATACACTCATACACATAAAATAAAAATATTAAAATAAATGAAAGAAATATCTGGACAGACCTAATGGTCAAATGATGGCCCTTCTTGAGTATACCGCTGGTTCAAGGATCCTGATTGTAGGAGCTGGCTGATGTTAATCTGACCAACAGGATCCAGCCCATTGCTTGGTCTGAGAACTCCACTCCATCCACCATCCAGAACTCAGATCTTGCCCACTAGCAACTGGGTACTACTCAGGGTAGAGACAGCACTTTTTCCAGCTCTGATTTTCAGGCAGGGAGAGGGAATGTCCCATTGGGTAAGATTGGGAGGCAGGTGGGGAAAAGTTGGGGAAGGAGAATGAGCCTTGCTGAAGAGCTGTCTTCCTGCCGGAACCCTGGGGTGGAGGATTAGAAGCATGGGTGGAGGAAGGGAAATAAGACTTATTGATGGCCTCCAGGGCTGGACCAAATTCTGAGTTCTTGTCTAGCTAAAACCATGGCTGTGCTTTGTTACCTGGAAACTTGATACTGCAAACAGGTTCAAGAGACAGTCTCCTAGAAGGCAGAAAAGAAGGCTGGATTTGCTCAGGACCCCAGTCAGATACTAGAATTCTCAAACTGCAGAACCTTTCCTTCGTTGTTTTGTGTTGAAAATCTGGAACAAAACCTACCTTGCCTGTCCTAAATATCAGGATCACGGATTAGGAAGGGTTAGAATTTGAGGAACAAAAACCCTTTTCTAATGGAAGGGGGCACGGAGGTCTGGAATTCTTCACTTCCCTGCCCCAGCCTCTCCAGTGCTGAGATCACAGGCAGATCGGGTCTCTTTTAGGGAATTTTACACAATCTATTTTCTATCTTTACGTCCTAGTCCTGGTGCAACATACCTAGGGCCAAAATGGAAAATGTAGGACCTAGAAAAAGAGGGAGTGTGGAGATCAGAACCACAAACGACAATGGAGTATACAAGTGGCAGGCGGGTCTCAGTGGAAGAGGCAGTAAGAGGCATTGGTTACCCCACACCATTCTGGGGGGCAGAGGCACCCCAATTGCGAGCCTTGGACTGGCCTGGGGAGGGAGAGGGGCGGGGTCGGCGGCGGGGATGGGATGGGGGAAACGAGGCAGTGACGTCAGACCAGGTAGAGCCAATCAGAGGCTGGCCTGAGGAAGGCGTGTGAAAGGATGAATGAAAAGTCCGGCGCCGGCCAGCGCCACCACCAGAGCTGCGGCCAAGGCAGAGAAGGGAGTAAGGACTCGAGATCAGCTCCATCCGGGTCGCTTCGGCTAGGCTGAGACTGCGACTCCTCTGCCCCGTCACCTGCTGAGCCAGGGTACCAACGATCCGCTGGCAGACTGCGCAGGACAGCACCCCTGTCTGGGCACCCCTGTCTCGCCGTGAGTGGGGCATGAAGTGGGGAAACGCTCCAAAACTCTGCGTGGCTCCCCAGACCTCCCTCGGGTGTCCCGTCCATACCGCCCCGCACCAGCCCCGCGGGCATCTCTCGCTCCGACTCCGGGTCATTTTCACATCCCTGGGTGATTTCCGCTGCTTTCTGTACACAGCCTGCTCTCCGGCTTCCGCGGATCTGGGGTTCCCGGGCTCACCCGCACGGCTGCGCTCCGTCGTCCTCCCCAGTCCCGCGTCGTGGGTGCGCCCCCATCTCTGTGGGTGGGTCTTTGCCCTTGGGAGACTCGCTTGGAAATCGCGAGTCGCCTTCCACCCCGCCGCCACCCCACGAGCTTTCCTCGCTGGCCTGGGGATTGCCCCGGGCCTGATTCTGGCCAGTCTAGCCGCCTGCTTCCCTGCAACTTGCACTCAGCGCTTCCCTCCGAGAGAGGCTCCACAGGAATGTTCCAGAAGAGGGCGTGGACAGCAGTGAGGCTCGGTGGCAGACAGCCTCTGCCTCTGCTGAGCCTCTGCCTCAGCCCCTGCTCGCTCCTCCCGGGTGGCGCGAAAAGCGCTTCACCTTCAGCGAGGGGCGGCTTTGGTCCAGGCTCGGTTCCGGCCTCCCTGGAGGCTGCATACTCTCCTCGATTTTTGAGGGCTCATCGTCAGTCCTTTGGGTCCCAGACCCCATCTCTCCACCTCCACCCCACGCGAGTTCCCTCACCCGCTGTCGGGCTGTGGGCGGCTACGGAGGTCCAGGCGGCGGCCGGGATGCTCCCTGGAAGAAGCGGCGGCCAGGAGGCGGGGTTGGTTGTTATCTTTGGTTATCTAGCTGTATGAGTGGTGTGGAGTTTTCATAAAGCTAGATAACCGAAAGTAAAAATAACCCCATACACTGCGCTGAGGGGCCGGAAAGCCGGCCTCCGGGAGGCTGGGCGACAGGGCGACTGGGAGGTGTGGGGCCGGAGGAGACCCGGAGATGCGCGGTCTGGTCTGCTCTGGTAGGCGTCGCGGTTCGGGGTGTTAGGCAGATCAATTTTCGCGCTCCACATCCGCGCCCGGCTGAGTTGGAGGAAGGCAAGAAGCCTCTCTGGGGTCGCCTCCGGTGTCCCCTCAGAATGGAGCCGTCTGGGTCCCTCCCTGGGAGACCTATTGAAATCTGAGTGCAGGGTTGTGTGCCTCGGCGCTTCTCCGGAGCACTCGCGGGTGCTAATGTGAGCAGCTTCCCTTCGGCTCTTCCGCTCTTCGCAGCTACCGGTGGAGTGCGCGGCTCTTAGGGTATCCCTGGAACTCTTTGCTTTGGTGGGTTCCCTGAAGCAGTAGAGGCTATCCCGCGAGTGCCGAGGTAGAGAGTTGTGAAGACCGAGCTGGGCGCTGCTGGGTGGGGTGGTCGGAAGTGCCTTAAAAATCACCGTGGAGCGGGGCGACGCAGAAGCCAATGCCCTAGGACAGAGTGGCTAGAGACTTTTTTCTTCACTCCAGCGGAGTTCTGGGAAGATAGGGTGCTGATTCCTTCCTCCCCCTTTCACTCTCAGGACCCGAGTCAAGTAAAGAGATTCTCCTGCTGCTTTGCTATTAATGGCCAAAGGCGTTGAATTGGGGTATTTAGAACATCCTACTTTTCCGTCCCTGCCTCGCTCTTGGAAATCATGTCTAAAAGTAACAAATGGCTTCAAGGAGCTCTGAGGAGCTCAAACACAAAGGAATTTATAGCTTAGTGTCTGCTGCCCAGAGAAAGCAAAGAATTAGAGAAATTAATCAGGGCTCTTGCAAAAAGAATCCATTTATCTGGCCTGACCTAAATATTTTAGCAAGACTGTTTCTGCAGTTGAAAAGACAGTCTGGAGCCGCTTTGAAAAATAAAATAAACAGGCTAGGAATCTCCTGCCTTCCTAGAGCTCCTGTCAGACCCTACCACACGGGGCTTTGGGGCAAGGTGGAAAGGACTAATAAGGGTCAGAAAAACCGGGCAAAATGGCATTGCACAGACTCCAGTTTCCTGTGTAAATTTAAATTTTCCTCCCAGGACTTGATTTTATAGCTAGAAAATGATGGCTCAATTATGTATTGTGTGGAAGAAATATTGGCAAATCCAAATTCAAAAAATTGGGCTTCAGGGAGCCCATTGTACTTGGGTCTGTCTCCCTTAGCAGTTTAGGAAGAGAGAGATTAGTGGCCTCTTATGATTCGAAAGTTTGAGATTTCTTTTGTGTTTTGTGGGGAGAGGTGGATGGAGACTGAACTGGGCAGGGGGAGGAAAAGAAGCAGGTTCTAGGCTGCGATTAATGGTTCCCCAAAAGGCCCCAGCCCACATGCCTCCCCCCACCCCCCACAACACTATCTAACACTGCCAGGGAGCTGCTGTTAAACCCCATTTTACTAAGGAGGAACTACAGACCCAAATGGCTGTTAATGTCACCCAAAGGCCTGAAACTCAAAGCTCCTTCCATTCACTCTGCCTAGGGGAAAGAGTTGGAGAGAGTGAGACCACAGGGACCTTATTGCAAGCAAAGCTGAGAAAGAAGGGAGTCAACTGGGCTTGGGAAATGAGAGAAGGAGAGGAGGGGCCTAGCTATAATCTGGGGGTTTGCTTGGACAGAGGAAGAGCACCGGAGGATGTTAAGTTTCTATATTATTATTTTTAATGTTTCATGTCTCATATTGGAAATGTATAGCCCAGTTTACATAGTGAGTGCCAGGTGAGCTAAGGCTACACAGCCAGACCCTGTCTCAAAACAAAACAACAAACTAAAATTAGGGCTGGGGAGGGAGCTTGGCTGATAGGGGACTTGCCTAACCTGCAAGAAACCCTGGATTCCATCCCCAGCATTGCACATGCAGGGCATGTGTTCCAGGCCAGACTCGGCCCCCTGTCTTAAAAAAATTTTTTTTTTTTTTAAGAAATGTGTATTTGAGACACTTGAGGCTCCTCTCCATGAGACTTCAAACTTAGAGCCTAGATTATTAACCACAATGGGATCTTATTATTATTTTCTCTCATAAGCACATAGGATCACAGGATCTCCAGATAAGAATAAGGCCTGAGGGAAAAGAGACAGTGACACCGCTGAGTCTTCCCCTCCCCCCTTTTGTTTATTTTGAAGAAAAACATTTGTTCTAATTATGTGTGGGAGCGTGTGTGTGTATGTGTGTGTGTGTGTGTGTGTGTGTGTGTGTGTGT
>NW_008481756.1:0-11136 GCF_000622305.1 Nannospalax galili | reverse complement strand
AGCTTAAAATCAATAGCAAAAGAAGCTCTAGTAACTACATAAACTCATGGAGATTAAGCAACATACTGCTATATAATAAGTAGGTCAAAGAAGAAATCAAGAGTGATAAAAGAACTTCTTGAACTAAAAGAAATGATACCACAACTCAAGAAAACCTCTTGTACACATGAAAATCTGTGTTAAGAGGGAAGGTTATTGCTCTAAGCACCTACATTAAAAAATCAGAAATAGCACAAATAAATGATTTAATAGTACAACTCAAGAATCTAGAAACACAAGAACAAACTGAACCCAAACCCAGCAGATGAGAACAAATAACAAAAATCATATCAGAATTTGATGAAAAAGAAAGGAACAAAACAATACAAAGACTCTATATGTAGTAGTAGTAGTAATAATAATAATAATAATAATACCCATTTGTTTCTTCACAGAAATAGGAAATCCATCATAAAATTTATAAGGAAACACAAAGACCCTGAATAGCCAAAGCAATTCTGTGCAAAAAGCAGAATGCTGGGGTGATTACCGTATGACTTTAATCCATATTACAGTCCCAGAGTCTAAAAACAGCATGGTAGTGGCACAAAACATACTTGTAGATTATTGGAACAAATAATAGACCCAAACATGAGCACATGCAATTATAACCACCAGATATTTGACAAACTACCAAGATCAGAAACTGGAGGAAAGGCAGCATGTTCAACTAATGTTAATGGCAGAACTGAGTCTCCATGTCCAGAAGAATGAAATAAGAACTATACATTTCACCCTTTATAAAAGTTTTCTCTAAATGTATCAAAAATCTCAATATGAAACATGAAACACTGAAACTGTTAGAAGAATACATACACGATACCCTCGAAGATATAGGTGCAGGAAAGGACTTTCTAAATTGGACACCAGTCACTCAGGAATTCAGGCAACAATCAACAAATGATACCATATTAAACTCAAATCTTCAGAACAGCAAAAGAAGCAACCAATCCAATGAAGAGGAATCTTGTAGAGAGGGAGAAAATCTTCACCAGCTATTCATCTGACAGAGGATTAATATGTAGAATATAAAAAGAATTCAAGACACAAATGTAAGAAAACAAATGACTCATTTAAAAATGGACTATGAATCTGAACATAGATCTCTCAAAATAAGACATAAAAACTATTAAGAAAAATGTTTAAAAGTGTTCAATGTCCTTAGTAAAGATTGAATTGCAAATCAAAACTACTTTAAAATTTCACCTAACCCCAGTCAGAATGGCTAAGATTAAGAGAACTAATAACACAAAATGCTGGCATGGAAGCACAGAAAGGGGAACCCTCATCCACTGTTGATAGAATTGCAAAATAGTACAACCACCATGGAAAGCAGTGTGAATAAGTTCTTAAAAACTAAAAATATATCTACCATATGATCCAGTCATACCGGTCCTTGGCACGCCTCCAAAGGACTCATCCTACTACAGAAATACATGTACAGTCATGCTTGTTGCTGCTCTTTCCACAATGTCTAAGAAACAGAAACAACATAAGTTCCACACAAATGATGATACAATAATGAATGTGTGGTACATTTACACAGTTGAGTTCTTCTCAGCAGTAAAAAGGCAAAATCAAGAAATTTTCAAATAAGTGAAGGATCTAGAAACTGTTATACTAAGAGAAGTAACACAGACTTAGAAAATCAAGCAATATTTATTTTTTCTCATTTGTGGTTCTTAGCTCAAATGTGAGTATATGTGAGTATACATACTTATACTATGTGAGTATACATACTTATGAAGTCACTGGAACCAGGAAAACAGAAAAGATCCATGGGGGAAAATAGGAGAAAAAAAAGTTCGAGAAAGGGGGATGTAGGAGATGAGAGTATTAAGAGGGAAATGGACAAAAGGTGAGGGTGCTTTCACTTGGGAGGATGTGGGGTAGGTTATGCTGGAGCATGAGAGGAGAGATAATATCTAGATGGTAGAAAAAACAGGAGAAAAATGTAGTAGTTCAAAACTGTAATGAAAATTACAAAAACATAAATATAGTAGTACATGTATATAGCTGAAGGGTACATAACAAAAAACAGTGCCAGATGGGCAAAATCTCACTTTCAGTTGTTGATCTGAGTAGTATAATAGACTCCCAAATAAAGCAGACTGTTGTCAAAACCCTTGATTGCCTCGAGAACTTGAAGGTAAGACCTTAATACTGAAAACAGGCCGCATTACAGGTACAGGACTTGGAGTAATTGAGCCAGAACTGACCAGGAACCTTGTCCTTGAAGTCTGTCTCTAATAGTACCAGAGAATATGAGCTTCCATGGGTGAAAACATCTCAAGGTTCAGGGATCATTGGGAGATGATGCAGAAATATTGTAAGAGTTGGTAGTAGACCACAAGTAAACAGAGTCTTCCAGACAGCTTGTCAGTTAATCATATGAAGTCACAAAAATGGTGATAGCATGCACAAGTCCTGTGCAAGCTCAAACTAGACAAAATCCCAGCATTGATATGTGGAAGTTGGCAAGAAATCCCAACTCAACCTAAGGAACTTTTGGAAATGAATGGCTTCTGGGAGAGGGAAAGACAGTGTCTCACAGGGATGTTACTCTTAGTGGGTCCAATCGATGGTCCCAAACTTAAGGATATTTGGAGAGACAAATTAGACTCTGTACACAATGTAATTAAATGTAAGAGAGTACATTAAATTGGGCCAGGGCAGTAGGGGGAGGTTGGAATAGGGGAGGGAATTTAAATACCATCAAAGTATATTGTATGAAAATTGCAAAAATTCTATTCAAAAATTGAATTAAAATAAGTAATTTAAAAAGAAAAATATATAGAAAGCACACTAGAGGCTAAATAGATATCTCAGCAGTTAAGAGCAATTTCTGTTCCTGCAGATGTCCCATAATTATGTTCCATTACACATATAGCAACTCACAGCCATCTGTAAGTAGAGTTCCAGGGGCTCCAATACTTTCTGATATTCACAAGACCTGAGCACATGTTGTGTGCATACATACCTGCAGGAAAACACTCAGATGTATAAAATAAAATAAATTAAAAAGAAAACACATTAATTTAGTACTTTCAAATGAGAGAAAGGAATTTTAAGAGGTACATCCCTTGAGAAGACTATCTTTGACTAATTTATCAATCAGTAAATATTTTTGAGTACCTATAGTACTTGAGGCATTGAGGCCTTTAAAAAAGCAACATAATTTACTATTTTATCAAATAATTTTGAATGTGTATTGTGACTGTTCTTGCCTTTATCAAAACCTTACAATATAAAAGAAACTTTAATACATGAAACAACAATATAAATCAATATATAGCCTTTTCCTGTGTGCATAATTATGATTTTAACAGAAGTCTCATTATTATTTGTGCATGTGATGATAGGAAATTAATGCACTATAAATGAAAATTATATATAGTCAGAACTTTACATTGAATCAATAATATACAAACTATAGGAGACTTTCTTCTGGCATAACACTGAGAAAGTGAGTGTAATTTTGACATTTTTGAAAAAGTATATGACAAATCAATATTACATATATTTTTAAACAACCTAGAATCATTGTCTTAATGTTTCTGTATGGTTCACTGTGGCTTTAATAAATTGCCCTGATAAAAATCACCTTATTGTAGAAAGGGCTTATTTTGGTTTTTGGTTCCAGAGGGAAAGAGTCTAAGTTGTGGGGAGGGCATAACAGCAAGAAAGTATGATGGAAGGGGCAGGGATCTGGTCAGTAATATTTTCATGCATACACAGGAAACTGATAAAGAAAACATGAAGAGAGGCAAGGCTAGAAGCCATCATAGCCTGCCCCCAATGATGTACTTCTTCCAGAAAGGTTCAACCTTCTAAAAGTTTCATAACTTCCCCAAATATTTTCACCAACGATAGACTAAATTATTTAAATACATGTGCCTGGGTAGGGGAGCAGTATTTCCCATTCAAGCCACAACAGAATCCTACACCCACAAGAATTGCAGGGCTCATATTGTCCAATTTGTTTATTTTATAAATGCAGTAATTTTGTCACTGACTGTTCCTATCCTCTTGTGTACAAATTTACCCTTTTTAGTAAGATATTGGAGTAAAGACAATTCATCTCTGAAAACAAATATATTGTTTTGAAGGAAATCTTCTCAAGAACACTACCTAGAGTTTCGTACCTAGAGATTTATATCAAGTATTTTATGTTAGATTTGGGATAGGAAATAAGAGTATAGGTCAGACTATCTAAGATCTAGTCATTTAAAACATTTTATTTATTATTTTTATTTTAAGTGTGTGTTTTACCTAAATGTATTTAATTGCACCATGTGCATGCAGTGTCCTCAGAAGGCATGCATGGGCATCACATCACCATGGAACTGGAGTTACAAGTAGTTGTGAGGTGTCATGTGAGTTCTAGGAATCAGACAGGGGTCTTCTGGGAGAGCAGTATGCAGTCTTAGGCTCTGAACTACATCTCCAGCCCCAAGCTCTAATCATATTCACCTTCACATTTTATAACATATCTAAGTCAGAATGGTTAAAAACAGTGCACTAACCATTAGCTGGGTACAACAATCCTCAGACATGTGTTCCAGTTTCTGAATAAAATGAATAGCTTTATAAATTTGGAAACTAGTACAAATTCTACTCCAGAATATCAAATGAAGATTCTTTGTGATGATTAGTAAAACATAATACCAAAATCTAAAGCAGAGACACTAACAAAGGAAACAACATCACAAGTCCCGGGCTTTCTCACTGTAGAGTAAAATTCAACAAAAGTATCTATCTTAATGGAAATCTTTTTCCATATATAGTAACACATTCAGTGTACAAATATGACAAGAATGTTAAATTAGGCTGAGTGGTGTGAAGAAGGAAAGCTGTCTGAATGTCTTTTTACAAGGAAATCTGCTAAAGCAGAAAGGACTAATGGAAATGCCTTATGCAATGTCAAAGTGAATTGAAGAGCAGTTCATCTGTCATCCAGCTCCAGTTTTGCTTCATGTTGTCAAACTGAGTACATCCTTTGCTTTCTTCCCAACAATTTTTGTTTGTTTCCCCTTAGTGTTAGAATTAGCTAATGGTAAGCAGATGCAAGCACAAATTTGAGATTTGAATAATATGAAGTATGTTATCCCATATAGTCTTTTATATTCTTGCTTCCTACAATTCATCATAATTTCCTTCACCAATGATTCCATCTACATTAATTCAGTTGTAACTACATGGCATGGTTTAACTTCATTTAAAAATATGACATTTTCAGTTTCCCATATGAACTCATAGCATCGGTGACAGCTTGCACAATTCCCACCTAAACTCAAATGATATAAAATCCCAGCATAAAAGTGGGGAACTGGGTAAAAAACCCCAACCCTGCCTGAAGATGTATTGGTAACTGATGACTGCTATGAAGAAAAGAGTTACTGGATTTTAAGTGTGAGACTTTCTGTAGGTTGAACAAGCTCTAGGGATAAACTCATATGAAAGGACATTCGAGGAAACAAATTTGACCCTGTCAACCTTTATACATACATATATATATGTATGTATATATATATACATACATATATATATGTATGTATAAAGGTTGACAGGGTCAAATTTGTTTCCTCGAATGTCCTTTCATATGAGTTTATCCCTAGAGCTTGTTCAACCTACAGAAAGTCTCACACTTAAAATCCAGTAACTCTTTTCTTCATAGCAGTCATCAGTTACCAATACATCTTCAGGCAGGGTTGGGGTTTTTTACCCAGTTCCCCACTTTTATGCTGGGATTTTATATCATTTGAGTTTAGGTGGGAATTGTGCAAGCTGTCACCGATGCTATGAGTTCATATGGGAAACTGAAAATGTCATATTTTTAAATGAAGTTAAACCATGCCATGTAGTTACAACTGAATTAATGTAGATGGAATCATTGGTGAAGGAAATTATGATGAATTGTAGGAAGCAAGAATATAAAAGACTATATGGGATAACATACTTCATATTATTCAAATCTCAAATTTGTGCTTGCATCTGCTTACCATTAGCTAATTCTAACACTAAGGGGAAACAAACAAAAATTGTTGGGAAGAAAGCAAAGGATGTACTCAGTTTGACAACATGAAGCAAAACTGGAGCTGGATGACAGATGAACTGCTCTTCAATTCACTTTGACATTGCATAAGGCATTTCCATTAGTCCTTTCTGCTTTAGCAGATTTCCTTGTAAAAAGACATTCAGACAGCTTTCCTTCTTCACACCACTCAGCCTAATTTAACATTCTTGTCATATTTGTACACTGAATGTGTTACTATATATGGAAAAAGATTTCCATTAAGATAGATACTTTTGTTGAATTTTACTCTACAGTGAGAAAGCCCGGGACTTGTGATGTTGTTTCCTTTGTTAGTGTCTCTGCTTTAGATTTTGGTATTATGTTTTACTAATCATCACAAAGAATCTTCATTTGATATTCTGGAGTAGAATTTGTACTAGTTTCCAAATTTATAAAGCTATTCATTTTATTCAGAAACTGGAACACATGTCTGAGGATTGTTGTACCCAGCTAATGGTTAGTGCACTGTTTTTAACCATTCTGACTTAGATATGTTATAAAATGTGAAGGTGAATATGATTAGAGCTTGGGGCTGGAGATGTAGTTCAGAGCCTAAGACTGCATACTGCTCTCCCAGAAGACCCCTGTCTGATTCCTAGAACTCACATGACACCTCACAACTACTTGTAACTCCAGTTCCATGGTGATGTGATGCCCATGCATGCCTTCTGAGGACACTGCATGCACATGGTGCAATTAAATACATTTAGGTAAAACACACACTTAAAATAAAAATAATAAATAAAATGTTTTAAATGACTAGATCTTAGATAGTCTGACCTATACTCTTATTTCCTATCCCAAATCTAACATAAAATACTTGATATAAATCTCTAGGTACGAAACTCTAGGTAGTGTTCTTGAGAAGATTTCCTTCAAAACAATATATTTGTTTTCAGAGATGAATTGTCTTTACTCCAATATCTTACTAAAAAGGGTAAATTTGTACACAAGAGGATAGGAACAGTCAGTGACAAAATTACTGCATTTATAAAATAAACAAATTGGACAATATGAGCCCTGCAATTCTTGTGGGTGTAGGATTCTGTTGTGGCTTGAATGGGAAATACTGCTCCCCTACCCAGGCACATGTATTTAAATAATTTAGTCTATCGTTGGTGAAAATATTTGGGGAAGTTATGAAACTTTTAGAAGGTTGAACCTTTCTGGAAGAAGTACATCATTGGGGGCAGGCTATGATGGCTTCTAGCCTTGCCTCTCTTCATGTTTTCTTTATCAGTTTCCTGTGTATGCATGAAAATATTACTGACCAGATCCCTGCCCCTTCCATCATACTTTCTTGCTGTTATGCCCTCCCCACAACTTAGACTCTTTCCCTCTGGAACCAAAAACCAAAATAAGCCCTTTCTACAATAAGGTGATTTTTATCAGGGCAATTTATTAAAGCCACAGTGAACCATACAGAAACATTAAGACAATGATTCTAGGTTGTTTAAAAATATATGTAATATTGATTTGTCATATACTTTTTCAAAAATGTCAAAATTACACTCACTTTCTCAGTGTTATGCCAGAAGAAAGTCTCCTATAGTTTGTATATTATTGATTCAATGTAAAGTTCTGACTATATATAATTTTCATTTATAGTGCATTAATTTCCTATCATCACATGCACAAATAATAATGAGACTTCTGTTAAAATCATAATTATGCACACAGGAAAAGGCTATATATTGATTTATATTGTTGTTTCATGTATTAAAGTTTCTTTTATATTGTAAGGTTTTGATAAAGGCAAGAACAGTCACAATACACATTCAAAATTATTTGATAAAATAGTAAATTATGTTGCTTTTTTAAAGGCCTCAATGCCTCAAGTACTATAGGTACTCAAAAATATTTACTGATTGATAAATTAGTCAAAGATAGTCTTCTCAAGGGATGTACCTCTTAAAATTCCTTTCTCTCATTTGAAAGTACTAAATTAATGTGTTTTCTTTTTAATTTATTTTATTTTATACATCTGAGTGTTTTCCTGCAGGTATGTATGCACACAACATGTGCTCAGGTCTTGTGAATATCAGAAAGTATTGGAGCCCCTGGAACTCTACTTACAGATGGCTGTGAGTTGCTATATGTGTAATGGAACATAATTATGGGACATCTGCAGGAACAGAAATTGCTCTTAACTGCTGAGATATCTATTTAGCCTCTAGTGTGCTTTCTATATATTTTTCTTTTTAAATTACTTATTTTAATTCAATTTTTGAATAGAATTTTTGCAATTTTCATACAATATACTTTGATGGTATTTAAATTCCCTCCCCTATTCCAACCTCCCCCTACTGCCCTGGCCCAATTTAATGTACTCTCTTACATTTAATTACATTGTGTACAGAGTCTAATTTGTCTCTCCAAATATCCTTAAGTTTGGGACCATCGATTGGACCCACTAAGAGTAACATCCCTGTGAGACACTGTCTTTCCCTCTCCCAGAAGCCATTCATTTCCAAAAGTTCCTTAGGTTGAGTTGGGATTTCTTGCCAACTTCCACATATCAATGCTGGGATTTTGTCTAGTTTGAGCTTGCACAGGACTTGTGCATGCTATCACCATTTTTGTGACTTCATATGATTAACTGACAAGCTGTCTGGAAGACTCTGTTTACTTGTGGTCTACTACCAACTCTTACAATATTTCTGCATCATCTCCCAATGATCCCTGAACCTTGAGATGTTTTCACCCATGGAAGCTCATATTCTCTGGTACTATTAGAGACAGACTTCAAGGACAAGGTTCCTGGTCAGTTCTGGCTCAATTACTCCAAGTCCTGTACCTGTAATGCGGCCTGTTTTCAGTATTAAGGTCTTACCTTCAAGTTCTCGAGGCAATCAAGGGTTTTGACAACAGTCTGCTTTATTTGGGAGTCTATTATACTACTCAGATCAACAACTGAAAGTGAGATTTTGCCCATCTGGCACTGTTTTTTGTTATGTACCCTTCAGCTATATACATGTACTACTATATTTATGTTTTTGTAATTTTCATTACAGTTTTGAACTACTACATTTTTCTCCTGTTTTTTCTACCATCTAGATATTATCTCTCCTCTCATGCTCCAGCATAACCTACCCCACATCCTCCCAAGTGAAAGCACCCTCACCTTTTGTCCATTTCCCTCTTAATACTCTCATCTCCTACATCCCCCTTTCTCGAACTTTTTTTTCTCCTATTTTCCCCCATGGATCTTTTCTGTTTTCCTGGTTCCAGTGACTTCATAAGTATGTATACTCACATAGTATAAGTATGTATACTCACATATACTCACATTTGAGCTAAGAACCACAAATGAGAAAAAATAAATATTGCTTGATTTTCTAAGTCTGTGTTACTTCTCTTAGTATAACAGTTTCTAGATCCTTCACTTATTTGAAAATTTCTTGATTTTGCCTTTTTACTGCTGAGAAGAACTCAACTGTGTAAATGTACCACACATTCATTATTGTATCATCATTTGTGTGGAACTTATGTTGTTTCTGTTTCTTAGACATTGTGGAAAGAGCAGCAACAAGCATGACTGTACATGTATTTCTGTAGTAGGATGAGTCCTTTGGAGGCGTGCCAAGGACCGGTATGACTGGATCATATGGTAGATATATTTTTAGTTTTTAAGAACTTATTCACACTGCTTTCCATGGTGGTTGTACTATTTTGCAATTCTATCAACAGTGGATGAGGGTTCCCCTTTCTGTGCTTCCATGCCAGCATTTTGTGTTATTAGTTCTCTTAATCTTAGCCATTCTGACTGGGGTTAGGTGAAATTTTAAAGTAGTTTTGATTTGCAATTCAATCTTTACTAAGGACATTGAACACTTTTAAACATTTTTCTTAATAGTTTTTATGTCTTATTTTGAGAGATCTATGTTCAGATTCATAGTCCATTTTTAAATGAGTCATTTGTTTTCTTACATTTGTGTCTTGAATTCTTTTTATATTCTACATATTAATCCTCTGTCAGATGAATAGCTGGTGAAGATTTTCTCCCTCTCTACAAGATTCCTCTTCATTGGATTGGTTGCTTCTTTTGCTGTTCTGAAGATTTGAGTTTAATATGGTATCATTTGTTGATTGTTGCCTGAATTCCTGAGTGACTGGTGTCCAATTTAGAAAGTCCTTTCCTGCACCTATATCTTCGAGGGTATCGTGTATGTATTCTTCTAACAGTTTCAGTGTTTCATGTTTCATATTGAGATTTTTGATACATTTAGAGAAAACTTTTATAAAGGGTGAAATGTATAGTTCTTATTTCATTCTTCTGGACATGGAGACTCAGTTCTGCCATTAACATTAGTTGAACATGCTGCCTTTCCTCCAGTTTCTGATCTTGGTAGTTTGTCAAATATCTGGTGGTTATAATTGCATGTGCTCATGTTTGGGTCTATTATTTGTTCCAATAATCTACAAGTATGTTTTGTGCCACTACCATGCTGTTTTTAGACTCTGGGACTGTAATATGGATTAAAGTCATACGGTAATCACCCCAGCATTCTGCTTTTTGCACAGAATTGCTTTGGCTATTCAGGGTCTTTGTGTTTCCTTATAAATTTTATGATGGATTTCCTATTTCTGTGAAGAAACAAATGGGTATTATTATTATTATTATTATTACTACTACTACTACATATAGAGTCTTTGTATTGTTTTGTTCCTTTCTTTTTCATCAAATTCTGATATGATTTTTGTTATTTGTTCTCATCTGCTGGGTTTGGGTTCAGTTTGTTCTTGTGTTTCTAGATTCTTGAGTTGTACTATTAAATCATTTATTTGTGCTATTTCTGATTTTTTAATGTAGGTGCTTAGAGCAATAACCTTCCCTCTTAACACAGATTTTCATGTGTACAAGAGGTTTTCTTGAGTTGTGGTATCATTTCTTTTAGTTCAAGAAGTTCTTTTATCACTCTTGATTTCTTCTTTGACCTACTTATTATATAGCAGTATGTTGCTTAATCTCCATGAGTTTATGTAGTTACTAGAGCTTCTTTTGCTATTGATTTTAAGCT
>NW_008481755.1:0-9790 GCF_000622305.1 Nannospalax galili | reverse complement strand
CAGGCAATGCACTCATACACATAAAATAAAAATAATAAAATATTTAAAAAATTGAAGTCAACTGGCAGTAATAGTTGCAGTGTAGTACTCACTGAGGGCCACCATCCAAGGCCGGTATCTAGACATAAATGCGTTGTGGGTTCATGCCCTGGGGTCTCCATGCTACCCCTCTGGGCCTCCAAGCTTCAGATGGGTCAGTCCCACAGGAGGAATCTGTTTCAACATGCCATTTGACATCTGCAGCTGACTGGTAATCATTTGAGAAGCAGACGTCCAAAAGAGCCCTGGGTGGCGGGTGGGATAAACAGAGACTGCTGGAATGGAATCCTTCCGGAGCCCTCCACCAAGGCTCGTCTACCAGGATGCTGAAAAGGACACACACTGCAGAAAATACAGCCAAGCTGCCTCGGAGCCCGTTCCTTTTAAAGCACAACAAAAATGCACTTCCTGCATTGCTGCAAACAAAGGGACCAGCCTGAAGTGCTTTAGGGCGGGATCGGGCGCCCCCTCGTGGCGACGGGCTCTACACTGGCACAATCTCTCCCTGGAGCTTTAGAAATCAAGGCCTAAAAGTCAGGCTCTGGGGTCTCTACATACACCAAAGGTTTCAATTAATTTCCCGTGGATTAAAAGCAAATTTAGGGCTGAAGATGTAGCTCAGTTGGTAGCGTGCTTTCCTAGAATGCACCAAGCCCTGGGTTCAAATCCCAACACCACATAAACCGAGTTTTGTGGCCCAAACCTGTAATCTCAGCACCTGGGATCTGCAGGCAGGCAGAATTAGAAGTTCAAGGTTATCTTCAGCTACATAGCAAGTTTGAGGCCAGCCTGGGTTACATGAGACTGTCTCAGAAAAAAAAAAAACCAAATTGCCTCATACTGATACATGTTGACTTCAATGTATTTCAAGCATGCTGAGTTAAATGAAATATTTCAAAATGAAATTCACCAGTTTCTTCTTATGTTTTACTCTGGTAACTGGGACACTCGCTGTTGTGCACATGCTACTGTGCACATGGCTGCAGTGTGAGTTAAACACTACAGAGTGTGGTTATAAGCTTTGATTGGACTTACTGAAAAAAATGGGTTTTCCTGTGACACAAACTTGACTCCGATAGGCCTTAACAAATATGACAGAGTGCATGAAACTTGGTAGCGGCTATAGGGGGGAGGGGTGCAACTAGGGGAGGGGTCTAAACATGATCAAGATATATTGTATGAAGTGCACAAAAATTCAATAAAAATATATATGGAAAAAGAAAAAAAAAAGGGTTTTCTTTGCTCACAACTAGTCAATGTCAAGACTAAGAGACTGGAGTGCTCAGTCCTAAATGGGACATCTATATCACACCCTCTCCTCCCAAGGCTGAGGGATCATTGTAGAAGAGAGGGTGGAAAGACTTAGAGCCAGAGGAAGAGCCTTGTGGATGATCACAAGGAAACTTTTCCAGACAGCAGAGCAGTTACTTTTATGAACTCACAGCAACTGTGCAGCAACTGTGACCATGTATAAGACAAGACCTCGACAAGACCAAGCCAGAAGAAAACACAGCAGAGGGAGGATGTTGCCAAGCAACTCCAGCCTTAGCTGAGAACCTTTTGGCAATTGACAGCTGTGGGAGAAGGAAGAGTCAGTTTTCCATCAAGGGTGTGCTACTAGCTAGGTTGGCCAGACTCCAGGGGATGGGCCCACACCCAAGAGTACTTGAGGAACACAAATTAGATTTGATAAGCCTTAAAAATAATGACAAGAAGTGAGGGGGTTAGAGAAGTGGGGGTGAATCTGAGGGAATAAGGGGGAGGAGGTCTGAAATCATTAAAATATATTGATATGTTATTAATATCATTAAAATACATTGTATGAAAATCTCAAAGAATCAAAAAAAATTTAAAAAAACAAAATGTTAGTTTTTTAAAAAATGGGTCTTTGGCTATTTGACTAAGGTTGGGACAAATAAAGTCAATGAGATGGGCGATGGGCCTTTTGTCTTCTCTCTGCCCATCTTAATAATTCGCCTATTCCCAGAGTCCTAAACAGCGGTGGGAGAGGCCGTGTTCACCCAGGGGGCGCTGACTTTCTGGAGATTTCCTCAGAAGGGAAGTGTGTGGCTGGTTTTCCAGGTGGCTGTCTGCTGTCTGTTGGCAAGTGTAGATACCAAGCTCCTTGGGGCTGAAGTGCAGCAGTCCTGGTAGGGTCTGTGATGAGGAAGACACTCTACCTTCACAGGCCCTGAGGGACTGTGGGTGCCAGTGGGGACCTGTCTGTGTTTCTAAGAGGAACGGTGAGGCCCAAATATTTTCCCCTGGTCATGAAAAGGCATTTTTGTGAGATCTAAAGGATTTTTTAAGTCCTGTGAACCTGTGATCTTCCCTGGGCCTCAATGGCATGATTTGACACAATGGCAGGGAGTGGGATGTCTGGACTTCAGGAGACAGAACCTCATACTCCTTAGCCATGACAATTACCTGTATTTTGAGTATACTTTTATTCTTTCCCCCACCTTTTTATTATTAATATTTCTTGAGACAAGGTTGCACTATGTAGCCCCCGGCTAGCTTGGAACTTGCTATGCAGACTAAGTTGGCCTCAAACTCAGACATCTGCTGCCTCTGCCTCCTGGATGCTGGGATCAAAGGTGTGCACCACTGTTGTGTATGTGTATTCTTGTCGAGGACACTACATCTCCCAATCTGAAAGCACACAGTTTCCCATATGATGGAAGTGGTTAACTTGATAGAAGACAAATCTCTTGATAGATCTGTGAGGGGTTTCTAGATTGGATTAACTGAGGTAGGAAGACCCACCCTAAGAATGGGTGCCACCACTCCTTGAGTTGGAGTCCCAGATAGCATAGCAAGGAGGAAGCAAGCTGAGTAATTTAAGGGAGGAAGGGATTATTTGTGCTTACAGTTCAAGGGGACACAGTCTGCCGTAGTGGAGAAGGCATGGGGGCAGGAATGAGGGCCACCTGGTCACACAACAGCCACCGTCAGGAAGCAGAGTGAGCAAGTAACACTGAGCTATAAAACCTCAAAGCCTTCCCCTCTTCCTCCAAGGCCCCACAACCTTCCCAAACCACCACTAGCTGGGGACTAAGTGCTCAGACATGAGCCTGTGAGGAACAGCTCACATTCAAACCACAGCAGCACAGATGCATCAAGCAAGGTTGCTGAACCTGGGGATTCCAATCAAAAGGAAAGAAGTCAGATAACGTCAAGCGATGGCAAGTACTATAAGCCAATGAGGCAGCAAATCTGGCGGAGGGTGTCAGCACATGCTCTGTGAAGGGGCCACATGGAGAATAGGGGGTGTTCCAAGCTAAGGAGTTTTGAGGTCTGAACTTTTGAGATGGAGCAAGTTTTATGGGTTCCAAGAAGAGGAAATGCAGTGCAGGTGGAGAAAGGTTGACTGGTCAGAGGTGAAGGGAGAGGTGGGTCAGGGACAGCTCCCTCCTGGCTATGCTAGCTGGCTGGACTCTACCATTGGAACCATGCAAGGAGCTGAAGCAAGGGCACAGCTGAGACTACAAGAGGGAGTAACTGGGAACTGGAGAGACCATTAAAGGCACATGCAGGAGGTGGCTACACTGAGCAGAGGTGCAGGGAGCATCTAGAATGACCTTTGGAATCAAGTGGCCAGGACTTGCTGATGGCTGAGCAGAAATGGGCTCAGGTTTTTGTTTGAGTGAGTGAGCAGGAGTACCTGTGGAAATGCTTAGTGGGGAAGCAAAAAGAATGGACATAGGCCTGAGGTGCAGGGCAGACACATGGAGAGAGTACAGGTCCTTGAGGACATCGGGGGCTCTGTTTGCCTCTGCGGCAAGATGGACAGTGTAGAGCTGCCCATTCTGGTGCAGGTTGGGGTTTTTCAGGTTGGGGAATTCACTGTCATGGAACTGTTAGCCCTGTGACTGATGAAGTGAGCCTGGAGGACTACCCAGTAAGACAGCACATTCACAATCAGCCACTGGAGAAGCCAGCAGTGGATGTGAGGGTGAATGTTAAGCTGAGGAAGTGTGAGGACACACGTCACCAGGATGCTTCCATCTGACTTCACCATAGGTCTTTGGGTGGGATCCTAACCCTTAACATGTTCACCTGCTGTCTGTGAAAACCTTAAGAGTAGGACTCACCCACTCATCTCTTAGGGAAGCCAACTTAAAGACTGCTTGGGCTGGGTACGATGGCCAGACCTGCCTTGGGGTGTCATACCCCAAGACTGACATATAAAAAGAGTTCCACCTTTTGCTGTGGACAGTCTCAGTAACGATAGTTAAAAGTTTATCGGGTAGTCATAGGCACTGTGCTAGATATATTTACATGCATTATCTAATTTATTCTTCTGTGTCTTTGAAAAACATTGTTTGCAAACAAGCTGGATAGAAACTGGTTTAAACCAGAAGAGGGCTGATGAACTCGAATCTGAGAAGATTCTAAAGGCAGTTATAGCTTCAAGACTAGCTCGCCTCAGGGGTTGTGATGTCAGTCCTCTCCCACGGTTCTCTAAGCTCTGTTGGATCCATGCCTTGTCTCCAAGATGGTTGTCCTCAGTCTTTGTCACTCTCAATCCAGTTTTCATACCTTCAACCTGGACCATCTACTGGAGGAAGAGGAAGGGCCTTTCCAGGGAGTCAGCACCAGAGACACAATCTTCCAGAAGCTTCCAGAAGTCTTGTTATCTTGCTTGACCTGCATTTGGTCATAGGCTCACCCTAAAGCAGAGTAGCCATAGGAATGGAGTGCCTGAGGCTCGGGATCAAACCATCTGAGAATGATAAGTAGACAATTGCTCAGGGACCCTGAATACTGTTGTCTGGGGCATGGAGTTGAGGTACTGGGGAAGCTGTTTCCAAATGTTGAGCATGTCTTCTGAACAGCCCCAGGAAGGCACTATTAAAGCCTTATTTGGAAAAATAATGCAGAAGTCAGGCATGATGACACACACCTTTAATTCTAGCATGAGGGAGGCAGAGGCAGGTGGATCTCTGTGAGTTTGAGGCCAAGCTGGTCTACATAGCACATTCCAGGCCTCCTGGGGCTACCTGGAGATCCTGCCTCAAAAAGACAAAAACAACAACAAACCCAGCAGGTTTAAAGGAATTGAACACCTATTGAACACCTTGCTTAAGATTACTGATGAGAGGTGGGATGTGGTGGTGCACACTCTTAAATCCAGCACTTGGGTGGCAGAGGCAGGTAGGCATATCTCTGTGTGAGGCCAGCCTGGTCTACATAGCAGTTCCAGGCCAGCCAGGGCTACACAGTGAGACCCTGTCTAAAAAAAACCAAAATTACTGGTGAGCAGAGCACACCTGCATAACAAACTATTTCAGAGAGCTTGCCCTGGCAAAACTCGATGGGCACAGAACACTGCCTTTCTTTTCCCATAATTCCTGGTTATGGATCTGAAATCAGCAAATTATAGCACCCAGGAGGGTAAGGAAAAGATAGCCTAATGAGAAACAGAAAGCAAATGGAGACTGGAACAATGAAACAGTAGACTGTTTTAATTAAATGGCTACATACACCAGCGAAGAGATAGAAATTGGCAGAATGGATTTAACACAACCCAACCATATCCTCTCTATAAGCAATGTTGTTAAATTTCATGATGTAGGTGGGTTAAAAATTTAGAAAAAGATGGAAAAGTTTGTTTCATACAAACATTAGTGAAAACAAAGCAGAAATGGGTGTATTACTAGCAAATAAAGTAAAACTTTGAAGTAAAGAAATTAGAGTCCAAGAGGGAGATTATTTAATGATAGAGGGGTAGATCTGGCTAGACACAGCAATCCTAAACATGCATGCACCAAATAACAGAGCTTCAAAATTTTGTAAAGCAGAAAACTAAGTGTGCTGCAAAAAAGAGAAATTGCAAAACACAGGAATATCCGTTATTACAGCTGGGGACTTCAACACTCCACTCATAGCAAGGACAGAACCAGGTAAGGTTGGGCAAGGACAAAGAACCAACAGGCCTGTCCAAGATGTGCCTGCCATTTAGATAACCTTCACCAAGGTCACGATGATATCCAAGTCACAAAACAGCCCTTACAAGTTTCAAGAACTGAAAGCATAGAACAGTCTCTGGCTACAAGAGAATCACATTATAAAGCAGTGACAGGAAGACACCAGGACAATGTCCAGACACTGGGAAGTTAAGTAACATTTCCCAGGAACCCATGGCACAAAGACACTGCAACAAAAACTTAACACTCACAGAACCAGGATGCAGCTGAGGAAGTTGTAGCACTAAAATGCTTACATTAGAAAGTAAGACCTTGAGTCCATAACCTTTTCTTAAGAAACTAGGTAAAGGAACAGGATAAACCCAAAGCAAACAGAAGGGGGAAAATGTAGAACAGCAGCTTCTATTTGTGTCAGCCTGGAGCTTCTGTGGGGTTGCTTGCTTCTTCTCTGGTGATCCCTTGGTCAAAGCCATTTCTTGCTGTACCGTTTGAATGTTAATTCTCAACAGCTGCTGGTGTGCAGTGACCATGCCAACAGCAGGTGGGCAGAAGGCAATCTGTATCCTTTAACTTTTCAGATTAGGCTCCTGCTGAACACAGCAGCTTGATCTAAGGGTGTTTCTCTTTATGTGGTTGCAGAACAGGGAAGGGTGTCCCACTGAAACATCTTTACTAGCTGGTTGAGCTGCTTCTAGGCAACTGCCCTCCCAATCCATCACACTGTAGATACTTCCTTCTTTCTATAGTTGCCTCTAGACTCTGGTGGGTCCAGAGACAGCTGACAGCCCAACTGCATGCCCTGGGGCCGTGGCCTCCAGGGAACTGGGTCTTCCTACAATCCTAAACAGCCTAAATTCTGTTTAGATGGAGTTTAAGGATGTGTGTAGAAAGGAAAGGGATGCTCTCCCTAGCCTTTATTTCTGTCCTGTTCCATCTGCTGGTCTGCTGGTCCTCTCAACACTTCACAGAGTAAGATATGGTAAATTCAATGCTTCTGTGCCAGGATTTATGGAATCTTTACAGGATTTCACCATGTAAAAGACCCACATTGCTCCACAACAGGTCTCTCTAGTAGAGCTCTTCATCGTCAGACTTCCAAACTTCCAAACTTGTTCAACCAGAGAAGTCATTTGGTAGCCTTCCAAAGATTTCTAGGCCCACAATCTCAGTTCAGTGGCCTGGGATAGAGCCAGATTTCAATCAGTACTCTTTCTACAGCCATGCATAAGTACAAAGCTCCCTGAGGACAGTCAGGAAATACTGTGGCCTGAGGACAAGCCACCCCCTCAATTGACCTATTTTATTTATATACACCCCACTTTTATTTTTGCACAGCACGTTATTAAACCTTTGCTATACTCAACATGACTACATTCACCAAGTATACACAAAGGATCTACCGGTTCAGATATGGTTTTCAGCTACTCAACAAACACCTGGCATGGGACCCAGATTGTGGGGGCCCTTGTCCCCCACTCCAGGGGCAAGCTGGGTGCAGTCCACCTCCTGAAGACTCACTCCTCAGTCCAGGCTGGTGGTCATGCTGCCTCTACTGCATCCAGCCTTTCTTCACTTAGTTGGGGATACTCTCCCCAAAACAGTCCACAGAACCCTGTGGTCAAGCTGGCAATTCTCTCCTGGGAACCACTCATCACTGCTCAGCTACAACAGCAGAGCTATGCAGAGGCCCGGGCTTGTAAAAGCCTTCAAACACTGCTGGTGGCCCCGATTGCCCTGTAGTTCCACGAGGGCTCAGCCCACCTGGCCAAGCACTCTATACGTGTTTTATCTCACAGTCATTCTTCAATTCTCTAAGCACTGGAGGGCTGTGGTATCTGGATAGGTCTCCTCATACTCCTGCTGTGCTCTGTCAGACCCATGGTGAACAAGGAAAAGACCCACAGACTTCAGCCTAAGTAGGCCAACAGTTTGCCTGGCTCAGAAACTGCTTGTACCTAATCTGCATGTGCCCAGTAACACGTGAGTATCGACAGGTGTCAGGTTTATCCTGTGATTTGGAAAACTGGATTTTAATATTAAAAGGTACGTAAATAGCAAGAAATAAGCTACAACTAATTTCAACCTTCTTCTTGGAGGGTGTTAAATATCAAGGTCTGGTTCTCATACTGCTCCTCTATGAAAAGTATGCATTAGCTCTCCTGGTAACCTACACCTGCTGACTGCCAGAACTACTGGCTGGCAATCTATAGGGCTATGGTTAATCATACCAAACCATGGAGCTTCACTGGGGGTGGTCTGTGATAACACACAGCAATTCAAAGCCACATATGATCTTTCTAAATGTCTGAGGCCAGTGCTGTGCACAGAGAACACATAATCAAATTCTAAGGCTAACAATAAATATCTATTGGGCATCTACTATGCCAGACAAGAGTCCAAAAAACAGGAGGCGTGAAGGGTGATTCACATGGGTTTAATTCCTGCATTCATGGAGCATACTTCGGTGTAACTCTGATGAATTCAAAAAAGCAATTTTTAGCAGTGAAGAAAGATGAGTTAAGTAAATGGAATGTTGGCAGAGGCAGAGACAAACAGAGGGCCTACAGACTCGGGTTCAGTGAGTGGTTATTCTGAGGTAACAAAGAGACATCACCAATTTGGAGAAATAATAAACTCACTAATAAGACATGCTGGAAACAGCTTAAGTTGGATTCCAATCCCAGGCCAGACATTCAGACAAAATCAAAATTTCAGCTGGATTAAAAAAGATGCACATGTTAACTGTTTTATAATTTTGGAATAGGGAAAGATGCCTACCTAATAATTAAAAACAGTAGAAATAAACTTCAGACAACTGGTAGAATGTCTGTAACATACATAATAAGACTAATAGCCAGAAAAGATGATTAATCCATGAAGAGAGCAATAACCCAGGAGAAAAATGGGGGAAACCTCGAAGGGCACCTTACAGAAGAGGCACATCAGCAGACATCTTCAGGCCACCTGTCCACTAAGTTAGAAACGCACCAAGTCCCACTCACCTTCAGTCTTTTACTTACAGAGTAAGCCAGTGACTTTGGCCCCAAATTCACTAGGTAGCCAAAGATGACCTTGAGCTTCTGATCCTCCTGCCTGTGCCTCCTGAATGATGGGATTACAGATGTGCACCATCCTACCGATTACATGACATAGGGATCAAACCCAAGCCTGGGTGCATTGGGGACAAGTGCTCTTCCAAATGAGCTGTATCCTCAACCTGCGAACACTTCAGTTTAACGCTATGAGAACTGCATAGCTGGGGCTGGAGAGAAAGAGCATCAGATGTTCTTGCAGAGGACCGGAGTTCAATTCCCAGCACCTATGTGGTGGCTAACAATGTCCCTAATTCCAGTTCTGGGGGATCTGATGCTTTTCTGACCTCCAAAGGCCCTGCACGACATGGGTGTTCTTACCATACATGCAGGCAGTACACTCCTACACATAAAAAAAGCATAAAAAAAGAACTGCCCAGCCCAACAAAGTAGGAAAGACCTCTTATGTTGTGGTCAACTTACTTGGGCTGGGAAGACTTTCAAAAACTCGAACTTTGTTTGGGCCCCTGTGTATTATCCTCATGCACAATGATGGGAACAGATTGAAACAAACAAAAAGAATGCTTTTTTAAAAAGATTCATTCTTGAAGAAATTTTCAATTAAAAAAAAAATCAAAAGAAAAATTGAACAGTGCCTAAATCTTTATTTTTCATAACCTACATTTTTTTCCAAATTAGACAGTTTTACACTGAATGACACAAAAGGAAACTTAAATTACCAATAGTTTACATGTAAGCTTGATTCCAGTCTTAATGAAAAGTAGAACA